>NC_083339.1:103455995-103763939 GCF_019175385.1 Lycium barbarum | reverse complement strand
AATTCCAAACCCGATGCAAACCTTTGGTACTTTTACTGAGACACCAGCTGGATATTAAAACCTTATGAGTTCCCAAAATGGAAAATTAGTAGGTGATACTCTAAGAAACAGTGAATCGACCAACAATAAAAAGACTGAGCAGATCGTGTTCAAACCCACCTTCTCAGCAATAGTCAAAGTAAAGCTGCCTTCTATTAATAATGATGAACCTATGGTAGAAATTCAACACCGGGCTCACCTTAGTAATCCTGTAGTGTTTTTCACAGCCGAAGATTATTTTATCAATCTCGCTAAGGAATGCAGACACACCATAATAGGGAAGTTCTATAAAGGAAAGCCTACTATGGAGAAAATCCGTAAGACTTTTATCAGCAAGTTTCATCTTAGTAGGACTGTTAAAATTGCCTATTTCGATCCCAAACATGTTTATTTGAATTTTGATAATGAAATCAACTATACCATGTTTTCAACAAAGAATATATCGAAAATTCTCAAATGGACTGCAAATTTTAAACTGGTAGAAGAGACCACAGTTGCTCATGTTTGGGTTTTGATTCACCAACTTCCTTGGCACCAATTCAATTGGAAAATTGTTGCTAGATTGGTCAGGGAAATAGGCATTGCAGTTGATCCTGATCAAGCCACATGTTCCAAATCCAGAGGAACTACAGCTAAAATAAAAGTTGAAATTGATCTTCTAAAATCAAGATTAGATCAATTGTGGTTAGGATACAAAGTGTTAGATGGTACAGTTGATAGGAAATGGCTGGATATAGAATATGAAAAAGTCCCAAGTTATTTCCTTCACCGTAAGATGCAGGGACATTTTGAAAGCTAATGTAGGAATAAGGCAAGAGATGACAGAATCAAAAAGGCAAGAGATGAAAGAATCAAAAAACAAAGAATGGAACAAACCAAGAAAAAAGATAATAACAAAAATGAGGATGACTTTCAAAATGATTCCAGGAGGAAAAGTACAAATGCTAAGCAAAATCATGGTGATACTCAATTTAGCAAAGATAAGAATGTTGAAAAGAACGCCCAATTCTTCAACTGTGAAGAAGGGCAATAGATGACAAATGATCAGATACAAGATAAATCACCTAGTAATGATACAATCACTCAACATATCAATTTGAACAAGGGCATCTCTATAAAGGAACTAGAGGAGAATCACAAAGCAAGGAAAATCCTTGAAGTTCCTGGGAAAGAAAAAGGGAAAGTTGAGGAGGAAACTTATGTAGAAAACTATTCTCAACAAGGACTTATGTAGAGAACTATTCTCAACAAGGCAATAAGAAGAGAAGAGAAGACATGAGAATAAAGATAACATGAAGGACAACAAGAAGGCCCATGCTACTTGCATAGATCAAAATCAAAACATTATCATCGAGAAAGGACAAATCAGTGGTACCAAAAGCAACAAGAGTCAAGTATTCCTACCAAACCAACTAATAGCATAATACAAATACTGATGCCTTGACTGGTTAGAAAGAGAACAAAAATCAAAATACTGAGAATGTTGAAGATTCTAACAAACATGGAAATACTCAAGACAAGAGAGGAGATGCTCAAGACCATAACAATGAAAAGAAGTATCCCATCGATCCTGGAGAAATGCAAAATTTTTTTATCTAAAACTCATCTGTAGTACAAGTTTAGGACAAGATCAAGATAGTGAAGGGGTTTACATTAGTAGACAAGTCCAACCTGACTCATCTAGTGGAGGAGAAAAAGAAGAGGATGAGGAGGAATATAACAGTTCTGAGGATCAAGACTATGAAGAGAAAAGGAGTTCTGAACATATTGATGATTATGCTAGACTTAACAGTGAAAACTTCAATGATGACGACCAAAACAACAACCAGGACATAGTAAACTTAGCTAGCGATAAGCATGATATTGTTTAGTGGAAACTTTTTGTTCCTAATCTATGGGGGAGTTTGATGTCACTTCTAAATTGGAAAAAATTAATGAATTCAACCACTTATCACCAAAGAAAGGGGAAGAGGCAGAGCTAACAATAGAAGAGGAAGATCAACACAAGAGGAAGGGGTGGAAGGTACACCCATCAAAAGGGAAATGATCTTACCCAATCTGTCAATGATGTTTAAATTTTTAATTTGGAATATTAGAAGCATTAGTTCTAGTGGAGCTTTTGAAAGACTAAATCAGATTATCAGACTTCAAAATTTTCCTTTCATAGCTATTAGTTAACCTTTTTACAATGCTGACCAAATTGAAAAGTATCAAAGAATGCTGGGATTTTATAATGCTTACTCTAATTGCAATAGTCAAATCTGGTTGTTTTGGACTATTGTATTTTAATATAGCATAGTAGAAGATACTGACTAGTAGGTAACTTGTAAGATCGAATGGATGGGCAATACCATTCTTATTACTATTTTTTTTGTGCAAAATGTAATGTGCTGAGGGAAGCTCTTTGGGATAACTTAAAAGATATCTATGAGAAATCTAATCTCCCTAGGTATATAGCAAGTGATTTTAACTGCATGATTGATCTAGAGGAGAAGCATGTAGGAACTCCCCATAGACTGTCCAAAAGCTTACCTTTTCTTTAGTGTATATTGACTTTGATCTGATTGATCCTGGTTATTCTGGTTCAACTTTCACTTGATGTAATGGTTGGGCACCTGAGAATAGAGTGTGGCAAAGGCTTGATAAAGTGCTGGTAAATATAACTGGATGAACCTCTTTGATTCTACAATGTAGATCACTTAAAAAGGCACTAGTTCAGATCATTCCACAATCCTTACTTTGGCTAATTCTTCTCAAAGGAATCCATGTTAAGTACTTCAAATTTCTTGATTTGTGGACTGAGGAGGATGATTTTAAGGATGTTGTGAACCAAGCTTGGAGCATGGATCTACAGGGATCTCCTATGTTAAGATTTCATTTGAAGCTCAAAAACAATTGTAGAAAACTTTCTGAATGGTCCAAAAATACTATTGGGAATATTTTTTTTTATAATATTTCAAATTTGGAGAGGCAAGTTGGTGAACTGGAAAAGCTTTTTCTCAATGACAATTTTGAAAGAAATAGATCTCTTCTAAACCAAACCAATGCCCTTCTCATTAGAGCCTACAAGAAGGAAGAAGCATATTGGAAACAAAATCTGGGATACAATGGTTTGTTGAAAGGGAAGTCAACTCCAAATTTTCCCACTATATTGTTAAAGGAAGAAAGAAAATGCTGCCTTTAATAAAGACGAGGAAGGAAGGTTGTAGTTGGATTGAAGGAGAGGATGAAATTGTTAGTGAAGTTGTATACTTTTTTCATAAACAGTTTTCTAAAGATTATTCTATTAAGGACTTTTCAATCCTTAATTGTATTCCTAAAATTATTTCTGATTCCAATATTGAATTGCTCACAACTAATCCCTCCATGGAAGAATTGAAGGAAGTTGCGTTTTTCATAAGTTCCCACAGTGCTCCTGGCCCTAGTGAGATATCTGGAAATTCTATCATACTTGTTGGGATATTGTCAAAGATGATCTATTGCTAATGGTTTTGGATTTTTTTTTTTTTGCAGGTAATCAAATCCCTAAAGCCATCACTCATACTAATTTGGTTCTAATTCCCAAAGTGGACTATCCTCAAACATTTACACATTAAGACCAATTAGCTTGAGTAATTTCTCTGTAAATATCATTTCCTAATTGGTAAACCAAAGATTGAGTCATTTCATGCACAAGCTGGTCTCTCCTAATCAAATAGGTTTCATCAAGGGAGATCCATAATAGAAAATATCATGCTTACCCAGGACATGGAAAACAATATCACAAGACCATCATCTGATGGAAATGTGGTGATCAAGTTGAACACGAGAAAAGCTTATGATAGAGTGTCATGGGAATATTTGTGTAAAGTACTCAAACAATTTGGATTTGCTGAAAATTGGATTGATCGTACTTGGAGACTTATCATTAATGTTTGGTATTTTGTCAACATTAATGGGGCCAGACATGGTTTTTCAAGTCTACTAGAGGCATCAAACAAGGAGATCACCTTTATCCCTCACTTTTTGTTATTGGAGCTGAATTATTCAGTAAACTGATGGATTCTCTTATGGATACTAACTTTATTCCTTTTACAGTTGATAAGAATAGTCCTAATATTTCCCATTTATGTTATGCAGAAGGTAATATCTTGTTCTCATCATGTGAAACATGGTCTCTTGGATTGTTGATGGATAAGCTGGGACAATATGATGATATATTAGGTCAACTTATCAACAAAAACAAATCAGGATTCTATGTTACATTTGAAGATGTTGATCCCAGGATTTCTACTATCAAAGATATTACTGGATTTAATCAGTCTAAATTCCTTATGCAATACCTTCGATGTCCCATTTATGCTGGGAGGAATGTATTATTCATTAATATGGTTGCTAAAGTGGCTGAAGACCGCAAGGCTGGCAAGGAAAGCTTCTACCCTTCCGCGGATGTCATACCCCAACTCCGGAAACGTGCTGGCACCTACCATTTTCACACCTCCATAGGCGAACCGGTCCCTTAATCAACACCCAAACAAATAAATGAAATCAACTCCCAACCATAATATAAATACATGTGACATAAAAGCAATAATAAGTGCGGAATAATACATGCCCAAATGAATCTGGTCTAAGTCGTACAAGAGCTACTACATATATAAAGTCTAAATACGTAGTAAGTCTGAATACATAGTCTCATAGATATATACTATCTCAAGGATAGAAAAAAGACAAGTAATGAAATAGCAGCCATCTAGGCTGTAGATCTTCAGAGTGCTCACCCTGGATGCTAGTGAATCAGGCATCGGGATCAGTCACGAAGGGTGGAAGTCACTCCAATAGCGTACTCTACAATCATAAAAAGAGTACAACAAGGTATCATCAGTACATAACACGGTACTGAGTAAGCATCATAAGCCGACAACAGTTAGATCATGCAAACAAGGAAATGGAACGATAATCATGTTCCTAGACAAATACAAGTCAACAAGTCTAAATAGTACAATCAATTACCAAACGGAGTCTCAAGTATTTCACAAATCTAATCATAAATAAATAATCACCCAATAACTCAAATATCACGGAAGATCAATATCAATTCAAATGGCAATAAGAACATATAATGTGTATATGTAAACGGAATGCGATGCAATGATACACACATGCTCTGGGGAGACGATGTCCACCTCTCGACAGTCATGACCCAAGGGGGACCGCTAAGTCCATGTATCGTCATTCCGAATCACACAACCTAGAATGACTTCCATCCAATATCATTGCTAACCACTCTGTATCACACACCATAGATATCGCTACGCAAATATAGTAATGTCGCGTGAATCATACTTACCTCCAGCATCACCATCTTCTAATATTAAAGATTAAGACAGATATAGCATGGATATGAGAAAGTATGTCATGCAATGAGAATATCATAAATAACATATGGATTCCAGTCAATTCACATAAGAATAGCCATCATAGTACAAGCATCACGTGAACCCATTACTTCCAACCAGTCTCCCATAATACATAGAAACCAATTCTCATAAGAAAAGCCAAGTATAAACCTAGGGATTCTACAGGTCGTGAGCCCAAACACACAAATCATACAACAGTAACAATCCTAAGAATTCCATCCCAACTTCATACCCGAAGGTTCACATGATGTCTCCAACAATTCCTTTGTACTACATATGAGTCGCTAACCGGAGTCTAACCAAAAAGGTAAGCCATAACCTACCTGGAGTGTCGAACAGGAATCCCAAACAAATCATGCCAGCTCTTTGCCCTTCCTCAATGCCTCCAAATACTCAAGGTCTATTTATAACGTAATCTAGATTAGAAATCATGAAGAACCATACCTATACTGCTAGGCTTTTAATTTGGTCAACTTAAGCCTCTAGAATTTAAGAAAATGGGCCCACAAGGGCAAAACAAGAAATTCAAAAGTGAAACATGCAATTTAAGTCTACGTGATCAAAACCCGCCAATCAATTTCTAAAACAACTCAATATTAAGACAAATTCGTATGTAAAAACAAACCCCCAATTTTGGGTAACCCTAACTCTCAAATTCATAAGTTGGTTACTACTAATGAAGGAATCATGTTTATATAGCTATTACCCATCAATTCCATACTAATATAAGCTTATTCCATCAACAAATCAAGGTTTGATAATCAAAACTTCATTCAAGAAAGATGTCACGACCCAGCTAGGGGCCGCGACGGGTACCCGGGGCTAACCACCGAGCACCTCTCGTTCTATTACTCATTTAATGCTCTTTTATCAAATTTATACTCAATTATAAGAAAATCATCTTTCATTGTGAAAACATAATTACTTTTATATGCATAAGCCTTTCGGCTATCAAAATAATATATATATATACATAGTAGCAACCTCGTGAGACTATACAACCCACATTGCGTATCTACGAGCCTCTACTGGAATGCTAGACAAAAGGACGGGACAGGACCCCGTCATGCCCAACATATACAAATGTACACAAAAGAATAATCA
Organism: Lycium barbarum; assembly: GCF_019175385.1. Lineage (NCBI taxonomy): Eukaryota > Viridiplantae > Streptophyta > Magnoliopsida > Solanales > Solanaceae > Lycium > Lycium barbarum. Next base: position 103,757,397 of record NC_083339.1, on the reverse strand, counting down.
AGCACCTCCGGAATAAAGGAGTGCTATCAATCCGCTATCAGCCCCTACGAGTCTGGATCAAGCTCACCTCCCTGTCTACCTGTGGGCATGAACACAGCGTCCAAAGAAAACGGACGTCAGTACGAACATTGTACTGAGTATGTAAGACAACAATGAAACAAATATAACAGAAGGATCATGAGCCAGAAGAGAAGGATATAACCTGCATAAGTTTCATAGGCAAACACATTTCGTACATATATCATATTTTACATATTCATGGCACATATGTCATCACATCACATGTATCATCACATCATAATCCTCATCGTTAACCCGCGTCCGGGTAACCATCATATGCTGCCCACTGGTGGTGATCATGCCCGGCCTTCTAGGCTCGGTGTAAACATAGCAGTCCGCCTTAGCGGTGACATGCCCGGCCATCTAGGCACAGTGGAATCATATGCAGCCCGCCTTAGTGGTGACATGCCCGGCCATTTAGGCACGATGGAATCATTTCATCACATAGTCATTCATAACCCATCATGATTACACATCTCATTAACATATCATAATCTTATCATAGCTTGGCATTTTAATACATAACATAGGCATATTACAAGCTAGCATTATTGATCATCTTATAGACATATCATGACTTAGCATCAGTTCACAGTTATCATTAGGAGTACACATTAGACTTAGTAGGCGACTATGGTTATGTCGGGGTGACGTAAGATCGTGAACTCCCGATAATCTTATGAACATTTATGAGTATCCTGCCTTACCTCGAAGGAAATAGTATATAAGGTGAGTGGTAACAATAACGACATCATTAACGTTATAGGAGCATCATATCATGAACTATAGAATCTCTATACTTTTACTTATCATCATCATTATCATACTCGTATGTACTCTGGTATATTTACAGACTCATAAGCTCCATCGTATAGGAGGATCATGGATAAACTTAGAAGATTCATGCCTTTGAAGGAAGGGATTAGCCTTACATACCTTTGTCATTTAACTAATCTATTGCTTGCTTGTTGTCCTTTAATGCACACGTTCTACCTTCAACAGAATTCGTATCGACATTAACTAACAATCATAAGAACGGGCTTACTAACGCTAGAGAAAATTGGACGGCATTTCCTTCGTTCATACAACTTTTCCCATATTCTATATCAACTCCCAAACATTCATAACAATGCTCACAATATCATCAACGACAAGCATCATTCATTTATATTATGCACATTTCACAATTTCACTTTAATTCATCCATAATCATGACCATAGTTCACTATCGTGTTCTTTCACATATAATACTCATTCCATGTTCTACATGTAATTCATAACCTAGTTACAATCTCAACATATCCATTTTCATGATTCATTCCAACTACTACTCAACAATGTCACTATTTATACTTTCATGACCCATTTCCTATATCTTTCTACAATCCAAGTGTCTCCACTTCTCCATACTTTAAATAACATGCAAATACCATAAAACTTACCTTAGATAGTGTAGGAACAAGTCTTGAGTGATATTAGTCTTCTTGACTTGGATGAAATTTGATGTGTTTCTCACACTTAGTTTTGTGGATTTGATGAAGTTGATCATTAATTTTTCATGAGTTCTTGTATATGATATGTGTGGAAGCTTCTAGAGATGTCTTGAGTTATGGAGAATGAAAAATGGAAATGAAATAAATGAACTTGGTCCCTTATTTAAAACTTGAAATCTGTCCCGACGTCATTATACGGTCCGTATAATCGACCGTAAAATTGCTCCGGTGACCATCCCTCTCTGTGTCAATTTGACAGCACATTGTACGGGTCATATAATTTGATACGGTCCATATAATCGACCGTGAAATAAACCCTTCGGCAACTTCACTCTGTGGCACTTCTACGGTCCATTATACGGTCCGTATAATCGACTGTATAACCCATCAGTTTACTGAATCTTATTTTCGTCACTTCGTTTAATCTCCGGTCCTTATGGAACCTTCTTAACACTTGTTTATCACCTCAATACCAATCTAAGGGACGTTATCACCCTTCTCTAAGACATCATTATGACATCATTAACTCGTCGCTCAAAATTCTTACCCGACACGCAACATATCCTTTACTTTCTTTACCAAACTTCTTCTTTTCAGTCAAATGTCTTTGAATCTCGATTAATATCATCAAATGCTATTTCTTGCATATCCAAATCACCGTATACCTCGTACTCTTTGCTAACCTATTCACTGTACGCTAACGGGGAGTTTTTCAAGGTGTAACATTCTTCCCCCCTTTTGGAACATTCGTTCTCGAATGTTAAACACTCGGGAATTCTGCGACAATTTCGCCATAGTTTCCCCTGTAATATAGCACTACCATCCTGTCACAACAACCCAAAATATCATTTCCTCATAGGGCCACAACACAATAGAACTTATAAATTGGCCACACACGACCAAAAGCATGAAAAGTAAGCATACATACCTTATACTGTTGGGGCTTTATTTTGAGTCTCCTCTGGGGATTGAAATAAGTGTGTACATGTGGATTTCATTTTCTCTTCCACTTCCCAAGTCATTTCTTCTCGGTTGTTGTTTCGCCATAAGACTTTGACTGCTTTCTTATTTCGATGTCTTCGCACTTGCCTATCTAGGATGGCAGTAGGCACTTCTTCATATGCAAGCTTTTCTGTCACTTGGACATCATCAATCGGAAAAATCCTCGTAGGATCTCCAACACACTTGCCGAGCATCGAAACATGGAAGACTGGATGGACTGATTCAAGCTCTGAAGGCAAGTCCAATTCATAGGCCATATGACCCACCTTGCGGATAATTTTATAGGGTCCAATGTATCGAGGACTTAGTTTCCCTTTCTTTCCAAATCTCATCATCCCTTTCATTGGCGATACTTTCAAAAATACCTAATCATCAACCTGAAATTCCAAGTCTCGCCGCCGGTTGTCCGCATAAGATTTTTGGCGACTTTGGGCTGTCAACAATCGATCTCGGATCACCTTGAATTTTTTTTACCACTTGCTGAACCAATTCAGGGCCTATAACTGCACTTCTCCTATTTCAAACCATCCGATCGGGGATCTACACTTCCTTCCATATAATGCTTCATACGGAGCCATTTGAATACTGGAATGGTAGTTGTTATTGTATGCAAACTCAATAAGGGGTAAGTGATCATCCCAGCTACCACCAAAATCTAGTATACATGCCCGCAACATATCTTCCAAAGTCTGAATAGTACGTTCGGCTTGTCCATCAGTTTGCGGATGAAATGTCGTGCTGAGCCTTACTTGTGTACCCAAACCTTCTTGGAAGGACTTCCAGAACTTGGCTGTAAATTGTGCTCCTCTATCTGTGATAATGGATAGTGGAATACCATGAAGTCGCACAATTTCTTTAAGATACAACCTCGCATAATCTCCTGCTGAGTAGGTAGTTCTAACTGGAAGAAAATGAGCTGCTTTCGTGAGTCTGTCCACAATCACCCATATGGAATCATACTTGCCTCGGGAACGGGGTAATCCCACGATAAAATCCATATTGATCACCTCCCATTTCCAAGTAGGTATTTCCATTGCTTGCAATAATCCTCCTGGCTTTTGATGTTCGACTTTTACTTGTTGGCAATTTGGACACTGAGCTACAAATTCCGCTATGTCTCTCTTCATGCCATCCCACCAATATATTAATTTAAGATCATGATACATCTTGGTTGCACCTGGGTGAATAGAATACCGAGAATAATGGGCTTCCTCTAGAATTTGACGACCCAATTCTGCCACATTCGGCACACACAGCCTACCTCGGTATCTAAGAATTCCATCCGTGGAAACATCAAATGGAGACTTCTCTCTTTCATGAGATATGTCTCTGTAATGGCATAGTTTAGGATCTTCATACTGATGCTCTTTCACTTCCATGTTCAAGGACTAGACTATGGGATCATTAATGCCAATCCCTGCACTACCCGAATCAATTACACGTACTCCAAGATTAGCTAATTGATGGAGCTCGTGAACCATCTCTTTCTTTTCTGGAGGAACTTCGCATAAACTGCCCGTTGATCGGCGGCTAAGCGCATCGGCTACTACATTTTCTTTTCCGGGGTGGTATAAAATGTTCACATCCTAATCTTTTAATAATTCTAACCACCACCTCTGCCGCAGATTTAACTTCTTCTGTTTGAAAATATACTGAAGACTCTTGTGATCTGTATAAATATCAACATGCATACCTACAAGTAGTGTCTCCACATTTTTAATGCATGAATGACTGCAGCCAATTCTAGATCATGAGTTGGGTAGTTCTTTTCATGTTTTCGCAGCTGTCTCGAAGCATAAGCAATGACTCTACCATGCTGCATTAACACACATCCTAGCCCAACACCGGAAGCATCACAGTACACCACGTAACCATCTGACCCTTCTGGAAGTGTTAAGACTGGAGCTGAGGTTAATCTGTCCTTCAACTCTTGGAAGCTGTGTTCACAAGCATCATTCCATTGAAATTTAACTGACTTCTAGGTTAGCTTCGTCAATGGTGCTGAAATAGACGAAAACCCTTCTACGAACCTTCTATAGTAGCCTGCCAATCCCAGAAAACTACGAACTTCCGTAGGCGTTGTAGGCCTTGGCCAAGTCTTCACCGCTTCAATTTTCTGAGTGTCGACTCGAATGCCATCATCTGAAATTACATGCCCCAGAAATGTTACAGAATTCAGCCAAAACTCGCACTTTGAAAATTTTGCATATAACTCCCAGGCTCGAAGAATGCCAAGAACAATTCGCAAATGATCTGCATGTTCTGATTTTGTGCGAGAGTATACCAGAATATCATCAATGAATACTATCACAAATAAGTCCAAGAGTGACCTGAACACGTTATTCATCAAATTCATAAACACTGCCGGAGCATTAGTCAACCCAAACGACATTACCCGAAACTCATAATGGCCATATCTCGTTCTGAAGGCTGTTTTGGGAATATCTCCTTATCTAACTCTCACTTGATGATAACCCAACCTCAAATTTATTTTAGAAAACCACTTGGCACCCTGTAGTTGATCAAACAAATCATCAATTCTTGGGAGAGGATATTTGTTCTTTATTGTCACCTTGTTCAATTGCCTATAATCGATGCACATTCGTAGGGAACCATCTTTCTTTCTCACGAACAAGGCTGGTGCTCCCCACGATGATGAACCGGGTCTAATGAACCCTTTCTCAAGCAAATCTTTCAATTGTTCCTTTAACTCTTTCAATTCTGCCGGAGCCATCCGATAAGGAGGAATAGAAATAGGCTTGGTGTCCGGCAACACATCAATGGCGAAATCAATCTCTCTTTCTAGAGGAAGTCCTGGAAGTTCATCAGGAAATACATCCGGAAATTCTTTCACTACCGGAACAGATTGGAAAGTTGGTGACTTTGCCTCGGTGTCATGAACTCGGACTAAATGATAAATATAGCCCTTGGCTATCATCTTTCTTGCCTTAACGTAGGAAATAAACCTACCTTTCGAAGATGCTGCATTACCCTTCCATTCAAGCACGGGCTCTCCCGGAAATTGGAATCGAACTATTTTCATTCGGCAATCAACATTAGCATAGCACGAGGCCAACCAATCCATACCCATAATTACATCAAAATCTAACATCTCCAGCTCAATCAAATCAGCTTTGGTCTGGCGATCACATATCACAATTACACAATCTTTATACACTTGTCTAGCTATCACAGGATCACCAACCGGAGTAGATACCTTAAAAGGTTTGATTGTCAGGTTTCACCCCAATACAACCAGCAACATATGGAGTAATATAAGAGAAAGTAGAGCCCGGATCTATCAATGCATACACATCACGGGAAAATATGGACAATATACCTGTAACCACATCTGGGGAGGACTCTAGATCCTGTCGTCCGGCTAAAGCATACACACGGGGCTGAGTGGCACCTGAAGTAGATGCTGCCCCTCTGCCTCTACCTCGACCTGCTGACATCTGGGAAGTTTTCCCTACCGGGCGCACTGAGGAAGAACCAGCTGCCGAACCTGTGGGCTGAACCCCACCTCTACCATACCGCGAGGGACAATCTCGCATCAAATGCCCAGTCTGTCCACAAACATAACAAGCATCTGTGTCATGGCGACATGGCCCTGAGTGTAATTTCTGGCACCGGCTACATCGTGGAACTGGTGGTCTCCTATAACTATAATCACCCCCAAACTGGGAACCCGAAGCTCTCGAACTCTGACCCTGTCCTGAAGGAGAGGAGCGGTCCAATCTCCTATCTGCAAATCGTGGAGGCGCACTAGTCATTGACTGGCCTGAATGTCGGGAATAAGTCTGCCTCGATCCCCCTCTATAGTCGCTACCTGTCCCCATAGATCTGGCCCGCTTTCTTTGCCTTCAATCAATGTCGCGATCACTCCTTTGTGGTTGTTGTCGCCCCTCTAAATTCTGGGCATGGGCTTGTATTCGGGAAATATCCATCCCTTCTTGCAACGAAGCCGTCAAGCAATCTCTGAACAAATGTGGCCCCAAGCCACTTACAAATCTATGCACCTGATCTCCCATGTCGGCCACCATAGTCGGGGCATATCTAGCCAAAGAATTAAATTGCATGCTATACTCCCGGGCACTCATATTTCCTTGCCTCACATTCAGAAATCTATCCGCTCTAGCTCGGCGGACCTCGGGTGGCAAATAGTGACGGATAAAAGCATCTACAAATTCTTGCCATACGGGTAGAGGCGCATTCTCTTGTCTCGATGCTATCCAATTATTATACCACAATACCGCCACATCTCGGAGTCTATACGGTGCCAACTCCACGGATTCAGTCTCAGAAGCATGAATAATTTTCAATGTCCTCAACATCTCATCTATGAAACCTTGCGGGTCTTCATCCGGCTTTGACCCGAAAAACTCCGGAGGATTCAAACTTATAAAGTCACGGGCTCGGGTACTAGCTGAACGATCACTTGGGCCCGCATTCTGTTGTTGTACCTGAGCGGCAACCAACTGTGTCAATAGGTGTATGGCCTCGGTCACTTGTTGACCCGAAGCAACCGGTGGAGGAATTGGAGCTGGAGTTCCCCCTTGTTCTTCCACATTAGGCGGGGTGGAAGAAGTATTAGATAAGGCCTCATTGTGTGATTCACCCTCTTCTATATTCATCGGAGGCTCTCTTTCTACCCACCTTTTTTTCGTAGTCTTGCCCTTTTGGGCGGCAGTAGCTTTTCCCTTTGGCGGCATTTCTGAAATCATGACACAATATTAAGGAGGATAAAATCTTATACACAGCTCTATCGCAAGATCTCATAAGAAGAAAAGATGGTCATTTTTCCTAAATGCCCTGTAGCCTCCTGTTTATTGATGTGGCGCGCAACACACCATAAACAAGACTCTACTAGACACGGCTCGTAGACACTCTCTAGGACTGAACTGCTCCGATACCACTTTTGTCACGACCCAGCTAGGGGCCACGATGGGTACCCGGGGCTAACCACCGAGCACCTCTCGTTCTATTACTCATTTAATGCTCTTTTATCAAATTTAAACTCAATTATAAGAAAATCATCTTTCATTTTGAAAACATAATTACTTTTATATGCATAAGCCTTTCGGCCATCAAGATAATATATATATATAGTAGCAACCTCGTGAGACTATACAACCCACACTGCGTATCTACGAGCCTCTACTGGAGTGCTAGACAAAAGGACGGGACAGGACCCCGTCATGCCCAACATATACAAATGTACACAAAAGAATAATCAAGCACCTCCGGAACAAAGGAGTGCTATCAATCCGCTACCAGCCCCTACGAGTCAGGATCAAGCTCACCTCCCTATCTACCTATGGGCATGAACACAACGTCCAAAGAAAACGGACGTCAGTACGAACATTGTACTGAGTAGGTAAGACAGGAATGAAACAAATATAATAGAAGGATCATGAGCCATAAGAGAAGGATATAACCTGTATAAGTTTCATAGGCAAACACATTTCGTAGATATATCATATTTTGCATAATCATGACACATATGTCATCACATCATAATCCTCATCGTTAACCCGCATCCGGGTAACCATCATATGCAGCCCACTAGTGCTGATCATGCCCGGCCCTCTAGGCTCGGTGTAAACATAGCAGCCCGCCTTAGCGGTGACATGCCCGGCCATCTAGGCACGGTGGAATCATATGCAGCCCGGCTTAGCGGTGACATGCCCGGCCATTTAGGCACGGTGGAATCATATCATCACATAGTCATTCATAACCCATCATTATTACACATCTCATGAACATATCATAATCTTATCATAGCTTGGCATTTTTATACATAACATAGGCATATTACAAGCTAGCATTATTGATCATCTTATAGACTTATCATGACTTAGCATCAGTTCACATTTATCATTAGGAGTACACATTAGACTTTGTAGGCGACTACGGTTATGTCGGGGTGACGTAAGGTCGTGAACCCCCGATTATCTTATGAACATTTATGAGTATCCCGCCTTACCTCGAAGGAAATAGTATATAAGGTGAGTGTTAACAATAACGACATCATTAACGTTATAGGAGCATCATATCATGAACTATAGAATCTCTATACTTTTACTCATCATCATCATTATCATACTCGTATGTAGTCTGGTATATTTATGGACTCATAAGCTCCATCGTATAGGAGGATCATGGATAAACTTGGAAGATTCATGCCTTTGAAGGAAGGGATTATCCTTACATACCTTTGTCGTTTAACTAATCTATTGCTTGCTTGTTCTCCTTTAATGCGCACGTTCTACCTTCAAGAGAATTCGTATCGACATTAGCTAACAATCATAAGAACGGACTTACTAACGCTAGAGAAAATTGGACGGCATTTCCTTCGTTCATACAACTTTTCCCATATTCTATATCAACTCCCAAACATTCATAACAACGCTCACAATATCATCAACGACAAGCATCATTCATTTATATTATCCACATTTTACAATTTCACTTTAATTAATCCATAATCATGACCATAGTTCACTATCGTGTTGCTTCACATATAATACTCATTCCATGTTCTACATGTCATTCATAACCTATTTACAATCTCAACATATCCATTTTCATGATTCATTCAAACTTCTACTCAACAATGTCACTATTCATACTTTCATGACCCATTTCCTTTATCTTTCTACAATCCAAGTGTCTCCGCTTCTCCATACTTTAAATAACATGCAAATACCATGAAACTTACCTTAGATAGTGTAGGAACAAGTCTTGAGTGATATTACTCTTCTTGCACCAAAACCCTAGTTCACCTCTTTTGAAATTTCTTGACTTGGATGAACTTTGATGAGTTTCTCACACTTAGTTTTGTGGATTTGATGAAGTTGATCATTAATTTTTCATGAGTTCTTGTTTATGAAATGTGTGGAAGCTTCTAGAGAGGTCTTGAGTTGTGGAGAATGAAAAATGAAATGAAATAAATGAACTTGGTCCCTTATTTAAAACTTGAAATCTGTCCCGACGTTATTATACGGTCCGTATAATCGACCGTAAAACTGCTCCGGTGACCATCCCTCTCTGTGTCACTTTGACGCCACATTGTACGGGCCGTATAATTTTATACGGTCCGTATAATCGACCATGAAATCAACCCTTCAACAACTTCATTCTGTGGCATTTCTACGGTCCATTATGCGGTCCGTAAAATATTATACGGTCCGTATAATCGACCGTATAACCCATCAGTTTACTAAATCTTATTTTCGTCACTTCGTTTGATCTCTGATCTTTATGGAACCTTCTTAACACTTGTTTATCACCTCAATACCAATATAAGGCACGTTATCACCCTTCTCTAAGACATCATTATGCCATCATTAACTCGTCGCTCGTAATTCTTACCCGACACGCAACATATCCTTTACTTTCTTTACCAAACTTCTTTCTTTCAGTCAAATGTCTTTGAATCTCGATTAAGATCATCAAATGCTATTTCTTGCTTATCCAAATCACCGTATACCTTGTACTCTTCGCTAACCTATTCACTGTACGCTAACGGGGAGTTTTCCAAGGTGTAACAAAAGAAACCCCAACAACCTAGTTTAATCCTTATGTTATTGGAAGACTCTAGCATGAATTAGGGAGTTTCTAAGGTGGATTATGAATCATAAATGAAGGATACGGTTAGATGAACTTATCCCAATGAAGAATTGCCTCAGAATCTCTTGTTTTGCTCCCAAAATAGCTCTAGAACCGAGAGTAATGAATGAGGAGTGATAGGTTTTAAACATAATTTAAGGCATTTAAGTCCCCGTCGACCGCTATAGTGGTTTACAGTCCGCTACGGCTGAACGCTGCCGTAGTGACACGACCTCTACGACGGTCACTCACAATTACTCTACACCGCTATAGTGGCAGGGCCATGGCCATGGCGATATCGCTGAAGTGGTCCTGGTGCCGCTATGGTGGTAAACCAAACACCAGATTTTTACACAACTCCACAAGTCTCAACCCTAAATCTGACTATCACCGAGGCCCTACGGATACAAAGCAAACATGCAAACACACATAAAAATGCTCTACGAACTCACCAGTGGACTCGGATTTCCCAACAGGGTCTCGTTGACCAAATCAACCTCCAATACTCCCAAATAAATTTCCAGCCCAAGTCCCAAAACACACTCTAATGCATTGGGAAACGAACCGAACATACCCGTGGGTCATAAACGACCATCCAAACCTCTCAGAATCGATGGGTTTCTGAAAAAAGGTCTGTTTACCTAGAAGTCAACTTTGGATCAAACATATTTCGCTTTAAGGCTTATTGTCACAAAATCCAATCTAATATAAGCTAAAGAAGCTCAAAAAGGGTCAACAAGGTCAACAGTATCGTAACGGCCAAACGGGTCATTACATCAAATACCAATTAAACAATCGCTTATCCTCGAGCGACATGGAAGTGGAATGGGGAAAAGTACCTAAATCAGCGAACAACTAGGGATATCCCTCGAGCATATCAGACTCGATCTCCCAAGTAGCCTCTTCAACAGGACGATGCTTCCATTGAGCCTTCATAGAAGCAATCTCTTTGGAACTCAACTTCCGAACCTGTCTATCCAAGATCGCTATCGGCTCCTGCTTATAGGTCAGGTTCTCATCGAGCAACACTGAATCCCAACGGATAATGTAAGTACCATCAGAATGATACTTCTTCAAAATAGACACATGAAAGACCGAATGAACACCGGACAGGCCTGGTGGCAAGGCCAACTCATAGGCAATGTCACCAACTCTACGGAGAATCTCAAATGGGCCATGATACCTCGATTTGAACTTACCCCTCTTCCCAAATCGCATAACACCCTTTATGGGTGAGATCTTCAGAAGCACCTGCTCGCCTACCCCAAACTCTAAATCCCGAACCTTTCTATCTGCATACATCTTCCGTTGACTCTGAGCTGCTAGAAGCTTTTCCTGAATAAGCTTCACACTATACACGGACTCTCTCAACAAATCTGTTCTCTACGGACGAACCTCAATTGCATCAAACCACCCAATAGGAGAATGGCACCTCCTATCATACAAAACCTCGAACGGTGCCATATCAATACTCGAATGGTAGCTATTGTTACATGCAAACTCTCCTAGGGGCAAGAATTGGTCCCAATGACCACCAAAATCAATGACACATGCTCTCAACATATCCTCGAGCACCTAAATAGTCCTGTCGGACTAACCATCAATCTAGGGATGAAAAGTTGTACTAAGGTCCAATTGGGTACCCAAATCTGTCTGAAAAGCCTTCCAGAAATTAGAAGTATATTGGGGACCTCGATCCAAAATGATGGAAATTAGGACCCCGTGCAATCGTACAATATCACGAACATAGATCCTGGCTAACCTCTCCGCATTATAAGTGACCTGAACTGGAATGAAATGAGCGGACTTGGTCAACCGATCAACAATAACACAAACGGAGTCAAACTTGCCCAAGGTATTCGAAAGACCTATAACAAAGTCCATAGCAATCCTTTCCCACTTCCACTCAGGAATGGACATTCTCTGAAGCACACCACCAGGTCTCTGATGCTCATACTTGACTTGCTGACAATTTCCACACTTAGCCACAAAATCTGCAATATCTCTCTTAATCCTACCCTACCAATAATGTTGCCTCAAATCACGATACATCTTAGAAACACATAAACATAAGCCAGAAGCCGTGACTTACTCTTGCCAGAAAAGAATTCTTGTTTTATCGGAGCACTTTAAGCAATTCCATTGAACTGATCTTACTCATAGCCGACTTAGCCAGTTCCAAGTCTTCTTGAAACTTCAAATCACTATACTTGGAAGCATACCCACTGAATAACTCGCCGAGCCAAGTCCATAGGAAACCATCTGATCACTCTAAAGACCTCTCGTAACCATAACACCTCTTCAAATCACTATCAATCCCCGAAATAAACCGTTATAATTATCTGAATACTTGACCCCAGTAAAATATCATCAAGTCCACTTGCAAATCCTGGATAAGCTTGGTAAACCCGTCATACCTCAAATCTAAACTGAAACTCATTGAATCTGTGGTGGTGATTTACTGGTACCCCATAAGTCCTTCTGGAGATATGAATACAGTCTATCAAGTTCTAATCAAACAATACCGAGCCAAAATCAATGCAAAACCCCTGAATACCATTAATAGCCACTCAAGCTAACCCCAAAATTTTGAAACCAATCACGGTCCCACCAAGCATTGGTGGCGGCCAATTCTAATATTTTTCTCACTCATAACAAATCATGTCTGTCACTCTCGACTCCAAAGCCAAATCATATTTAAGCTGTCAACTGAGTATCGAATAACCATACCTTATGAATGCAACCTTAGAGTTTCTCAATCATTACTTGATACGCAAATCTGATACAACCCCAAACTTTTTTATGCAAAAACCTATAGCCTCATGTAATAACCCTTTAACCATTGAACCTCCCATTGTACTACCTCAATAAGCCCCTAGCATTTCCAGAAGCATCAAATCTCGCAACCTTTTGCGCCAACCTAGCACAGCTATCTCCAAGTCCTTAATATCCAAGGTATTCATCCAAGATATCTAGTCAATATTACTTGTAGCATAAAACACTTACCACGAATATAGTCCCATCTTAAGAATAAAACTCTAGCCCTCACATAATAGGAATTCTCACAAATCTTTTCTATTAAAACCACACTAACTCAGCCACTGCAGAGTGTTACGAAACTAACTGATAGTGTACAACAGAAGCCACATCCTATAAACCTTAACACGTCGATTACCTGAGATTTTCTCCTCACTAGTCGATGAACACGAAACCTCACAGAATCTCATCATTTCACTTACTCTATTATATCACCTAGTCCTTTTCCTTAGTCGATTTACCACTTCGAACATCCTAACTGTCGTATCAGAAAACTTCTAACCATTCACGCGATTATCCCTTTCATTCGATCAACTCAACCGAGCAGCAACACCAATAATAGCAAGTACTAACCTAAACTAACACAATGGGTACAAGCTCTCAACTCCAATCCCATGCTAGATGCAACACCCGATAGCTCCATGAATACTGAGACTTCACATTTGTACAACATTAAAGTCATTCTTATTAATCAACCACCAGCTCACACTGAGCCCTTATGTCTATTCTGCCATGTATGACCGCAACCTAACTCTCAAATCACGTAGCACGTGATCCCGTGATCTCCTTATCATTATTCTAAACACGACATATCGACGAACATATCCCTCGCTGAAAGACAAGAACCACCACCACTCGATATCTTAAGTCTCTACTTGTCACAAGTAACCTTGATTCTCTATCTAAAACCGATAACCACCTTCCTGAAAGACCTACAAACGACCAGCATATTATCACATCGAAGTTCAACTTAGCCTTTCATGACCGAGGATGAAATCCACTCATGTACAAATTGCAACCTCATTCTAACAAGCACGTCAGATACCAATTGTTCCCTTCCTAATAGCGAGATATATCTATCCAAATCATTTTTCTTATCCCTCCATCCCATTAACACAAAAAGTACTCAAGCCAAAATTCCCTACGAAATCTTACTACATTACACATTTTCCACAAAAGTAGTCCTTTATGTCATTATTCTTAACTTTTCTTCTTTATTATACGCGGTCACTATACTTTTGCCAATTTCGCTAATCCTTACAAAATTTTCACTCGTCCCTCATATCGACATCTAATACCCTGCCACTGATGAATTGTTGTCTTGCCATAGATACATCTGTGCCACGCACACCATCATAATGCCTTGACGCAGTTGAAACTTTTCCCAAAATCAATCGAACAAATCACTCTTGTTAAGCCATAATGCCTTTTGCCACTTTAGAATAACTCAATGCTGAAGTCATGGAGATCATTCGACCTAAGAAACCTCAACAATAAACTAATTTTAACCACAATGCCACTCAACTGAATCCTCAAGCCATAACTAGAAACTGAGCTTGGTCACGTATCTGAATCAGGATAACACATCTCGTACCATAAGAGCCACGTCATAATGAAACCAATTGCATAAAAAATTAAGGAAGACTTCCACCTTTCGTGAGCGATTAAGACAAAGAAATTCAGATACCTATTGGAATCGACTAGATACCAATTTGAATGAAGCAACATGAAGGAATGAAAGAAAGGGAAGTTTTTTAATGTCCTATAGCCTCTCGCAGGTAGGTACGGAGCTCTTCATACAGATCTGCATGACATTACTAGACTTGCTCTTGTAATTATAGACCGGGTAACCTAGTGCTTTGATACCAATTTATCACGCCCCAACTCGGGAAATGTGCGCACACCTAACATTTTCCCACCTCTGTAGGTGAACCCGTCCCTTAACCAACACCCAAACAAATAAATGAAATCAACTCCCAACCATAATATAAATAAGTCTGACATAAAAGTACTAATAAGTGCGGAATAATACATGCCCAAATGAATCTGGTCTAATTCATACAAGAGCTACTACATAGATGAAGTCTAAATACGTATTAAGTCTAAATACATAGTCACATAGATAAATACTATCTCAAGGATAGAAATATGACAAGTAATGCAAGAGTAGTCATCCGGGCTGCATATCTTCGAAGTGCTCACCCCAGATACTAGTGAATCTGGCCCGGGATCAGTCACGAGGGGTGGAAGTCTCTCCAACAGCGTACTCTGCACTCATAAAAAGAGTACAATAAGGTATCATCAGTACAAAACACAGTACTGAGTAAGCATCATAGGCCGACAACACTTAGATCACGCATGCAAACAAGGAAACAGAAAGATAATCATGCTTATAGACAGATACAAGTCAACAAGTCCAAGTAGTACAACCAATTACCAAACGGAGTCTCAAGTATTTCACAAATCCAATCATAAACCAATAATCAACCAATAACTCAAATATCACTGATGATCAATATCAATCCAAATGACAATAAGAACATATATGAATATATGCAAATGGAATGCAATGCAATGATATACACATGCTCCGGGGGGACGATGTCCACCTCTCGAAAGTCATGACCTATGGGGGACCGCTAATTCTATGTACCATCATTCCGTATAACACAGCCTAGAATGACTCATCCATCCAATATCATCGCTAACCAATCCGTATCCCACAGCATAGAGATGGCTACACAAATATAGTAATGTCGCATGAGTCATACTTACCTCCGTCATCACCATCTTCCAATATTAAGATCAAGACAAATATATCATGGATATGAGAAAGTATGTCATGCAATGATAATATCATAAATAACATATGGATTCCAGTCAATTCACATAAAAACAACCATCACGTGAATCCATTCCTTCCAACTAGTCTCCCATAATACATAGAATCCACCAATTCTCATAAGAAGAGCCAACCATAAACCTAGGGATTCTACAGACCGCGAGCCCGAACACACAAGTCATACAACAGTACCAATCCTAAGAATTCCATCCCAACTTCATAACCGAAGGTTCACATGATGTCTCAAACAATTTCCTAGTACTACATACGAATCGCTAACCGGTGTCTAACCAAAAATGTAAGTCATAACCTACCTGGAGTGCAGAACAGGAATCCCAAACAAATCACACGAGCGCCTTGCTGTCCTCAATTCCTCCAAATACTTAAGGTCTATTTATAACGTAATTTAGATTAGAAATTATGAAGAACCATACCCATATTGCTAGGATTTTAATTTGGCCAACTTAAGCCTTTGGAATTTGGAGAAACGGGCCCACAAGGGCAAAACAGGAATTTTGAAAGTGAAACAAGCAATTCAAGTCTAAATGATCAAAACCCAACAATCAATTTCTAAAACAACTCAATATTAAGCTAAATTCGTATTTAAAGAGAAACCCCCAATTTTGGGTATAAACCCTAACTATCAAATTCATAAGTTGGTCACTAATAATGAAGGAATTGTATTTACATAGCTATTACCCATCAATGCCATACTAAAGCTTATTCCATCAACAAATCAAGGTTTGATAATCAAAAGTTCATTCAAGAAAGAAATCCCAACAACCCTCTTTAATCCTTATGTTATTGGAAGACTCTAGCATGAATTAGGGAGTTTCTAAGGTGGATTATGAATCATAAATAAAGGATAGGGTTAGACGAACTTACCCCGATGAAGAATTGCCTCAGAATCTCTTGTTTTGATTCAAAAATAGCTCTAGAACTGAGAGTAAAGAGTAATGAATGAGGAGTGATAGGATTTTAAAAAGGATTTAGGGCATTTAAGTTCCTGGCAACCGCTAAAGCGGTCTGCAGTCTGCTACGGCGGAACCGCTACCGCGGTGACATGACCTCTACGGTGATCACTCACAATTACTCTACACTGCTATAGCGGAAGGGCCATCACCATGGCGATACCGCTGCCGTGGTCCTACTGCCACTATGGCGATACACCAGACACCAAATCTTTACACAACTCCACAAGTCTCAACCCGAAATTTGACTATCACGCGGGGCCCCATGGATACAAAGTAAACATGTAAACACACATAAAAATGTGCTATGAACTCACCTGTGGCCTCGAATTTCCCAATGAGGGTCTCGTTGACCAAGTTAACCCCCAATACCCCCAAATCAACTTTCCAACTCAAGTCCCAAACCGCACTCTAATGTATTGGGAAACAAACCGAACATACCTGCAGGTCACAAATGACTATCCGGACCTTTCAAAATTGATGAATTTCTGAAAAAGGTCTATATACCCAAAAGTTAACTTTGGGTCAAAAATCTTTTGCTTTAAGGCTTATGATCACAAAATCTAATCTAATATAAGCTAAAGAAGCTCGGAAAAGGGTCAACAAGGTCAAAAGTACTGTAACGGCCAGATGGGGCATTGTAGTGGAAAGGCATTCCTAATTAAATATGTTCTTCATGTCTCACCTCTTCACTTATTATCAGCTGTTCATCCTCCAAAGATTGTTTTAGAGCAGATTGAGAAAATAATTGCTGATTTCTTTTGGGGTATGGATGGAGACAAAAAGAAGAAGCATTAGTGTGCCTAGAGTGACTTTTCTTTCTAACAAATGAAGCTGGCTCTGGTTTCAGATCACTTCATGACATTTTCAACACTTTTTCTGCTAAGTGTGGTGGAAGTTCAGAACTCACAACTCGCTTCTCAAAGCTTTTATAGAAGCCAAATACTGTAAGAGGTTTCATCCTGTTGCAAAGAAATGGCTTCTGGTCAATCTCATAAATGGAAAAGGCTATGGATAGTAAAGAGATGGTGGAACCTTGCATTTTATGGAAAGTTGGTAAAGGAAATGTCTCGTTTTCGTGGGATTACTGGACAGGTCATGGCCTTATTGGCAAACTTGTCCATAACCAAAAAACTCCCAAAAGAACCTTGGTCAAGGAATTTGATATAGGTAAAGCAGTACAAACATAGGATTCTCCCTCAGAATGTGATCAACTCTATTCTTGATATTGATTTTTGCCCTCGAAAAGATGATCATCCTATCTGGACCCCTGATTCCTCTAGGAAGTTCAATAGTAAGCGTGCTTGGGATTTAGTCAGAAAAAAAAATTCGACTACCTTGATCAATTCTAAAACATGGCACATGAAAGTTCCTTTCAGAGTATCTTTCTTCATGATGATGTCTCTACTACTGATGATACTGTGAAAATATTTGGGATCCATTTCCCTTCTACCCATAGCTACAGCAAGGATCACAAGAACGAAACAACTGAGAATATTTTAAGTGAAGGTCAGATTCCATCTCAGGTATGAAACTATTTATGCAATACCTATGATAAAACCAGTCCATGGGCAACTTAGAATGACTATCATGAATTGGTGGATTGTTAAAGGAAAAAATGGAGTACATACTTACATGTTACAGTGCATACCAATAGTTGTTTGTTGGGAATTTGGAAAAATAGATGCAGGGCCAGATTTGATGACAAAAGAATGTCAACTTGGTATATTATTAATCAAGTAAACATTTTTATCTTTCTGATAGTCAAAACTCACTTTCCTCAGCTTAAGCTTCCTGATACTTGGCTTGGTAAATGTATTTGGTGGAAAAGATGAAACCAATCACTATCTCTCAGGATATTTGTCGATTAAACTTACTCATTTATGGGTAAAACTAAATGTTGATGGTTATAGTTAGGACAACCCAGGATCAGTAGGTGGACAACCCAGGATCAGGAGGCGGAGGTGGTATTGTTAGAGAGCACACTGGCAATTTTATTCAAGCATTTGCAGATTTTTATGGACTTTGTGGTAATAACACTACAGAAGCCAAGACTACTCTAAAAGGAATGAAGATTTTCTTAGATGCTGGTTGTTCTAATGTGCTAGTTGAATATGATTCTTTATTGATTATTAATATTCTCAATGGTAAGACTGACCCCCCATGGCGGATCAGACAGATTGTGGAGCAGATTTTTACTATGTTTGGGGATGGTAATTTGTTTTTAAACATATTTTCAGAGAAGATTGTTGAACTTCTTGCCAACATAGGAGAACAATCCAAAAATTCTTCAATCTTTAGTGAAGCTACTTTCCTACCTCTAAAGATTAGAGCTTCCCTAAAGTTTGAACTTGTTGGACTCCCAAATTTCAGATTCAAAAGGAAGAAAGAACAAGTTCTTTCATGATGATAGCTGACTGCCTTGATCCTTTGTTAGTTTATAGTAACATGTATATAGTATTATACTATTTTGATGAGTTTCATTCCATCTGTAGCATCTTCATTATGCTATTGATGTTAAGATTTATGTCCTCCTCCATCTACTTATACTTTTTGGTAAATATACAGGCTAGGAGTCAGGCCAAAACTCCTCCACCAATGGATGAAACTTCTGGAAAAAACCTTATCGTTGAGCTGTTTTCATACATGCGCCCCGCTACAGTATGAAATTGATTACGGTTTGTACTTGATCACGTTTTGTTATTCCGAATCGGGTTCACATATTCATCACATAATTTCTAGATGAGTTGCAATATAATTTAACGTATATGAAATTTTATTTGTTCCATTTCATTTTAGAGATAATATCATGTTGGGTCCTTTTTATTTTAATATTGATCCTTTTGAGATTTCAATATATTTAACCTTTAATTAATTAAAATGTGTGCTTCTGGTCCTTTTATGTAGGATGGTATGTTTAACCTCTTTTAGAGGTATAGTACCATCAAATATGAATTAACAACAAAAGTTAACATAACTAATGGGTAATTAAATGGTGAAACAATTAATACCTTAGGAAATTTGTGACTATTTACTAGCAAAGGAATCAAATGTTCACATTTCAAATAATTAAAGGTTAAATGTGTTTAAACAAATATAATAAGGAATAAAATTGGGTTCATCTATAACTAAGAAACCAAAAGTGTCACTCCCTTCGTCTCAATTTAAGTGTCTCGGTTTCCTTTTTGGTATGTCTCAAAAAGAGTATCTCTTTAGTTGGATTTTTGGACTGGGCGGGTCGCCCATTTGGATTGACCCGGCCCATTGGAAGAGATAAGAAGTAAAGAAAGTTATCTGGAGAAAAATAATCGTACAGTTTTTCCTCTTAGTTGTGGGAGAGTAACATCTTCCCACATAACTCCTCTTTTAAATAGGAGTAGAGACTATCTCTTTGGGTTACGGTTTCTTCTTCTTTGACAGAGAATTGGATATATAAAATATCTCCAACAAACACTCAAGAACTGAGAAGACATTTAGTTTGTGATATCAACTTTGTTTCCTAGTGATTCAAAGTGGACTTAGGGCAAATTTCTTTGGTGATAAGATCAACAACTTCAGCTACAATTGAAAGGTACACAATTCGTTGTTCTTGCTACTTATTCTTTTCTAACAATGGTATCAGAGCCTCAGGTTAATTTGTGTCACACCCCAACTTGGGGAATCGCGCGGGCACCTACCATTTCCCACCTCGATAGGCGAACCCTTTCCTAATTCATTCATTTAACACAATAAATTAATCAAGGCAACCGAATATAAGTATCAAACATAGATAATAATAAAGTAGTGAAAATAGATAATAATAAAAAAGATAGTGAAAAAGTGCAGAAATAATACATCAATCCTAAGGAATCTGTCTAAGGCCGTACAAGAGACACTACTACAATACTCTAAGTCTGAATATGAATACATGTTTGATAATGGAATACGGTCTCAGAATAGCAAATAAGACAAGTAACTAAGAAGAGGCATGCTGGCAGCGAATCCATCCAATGCTCACCCTGAAATACTCGTCAGAAGGCCTCGGGACTCAGTCACGGGGCGTAGAAGTCGATCCGATCACAAACTCTGCACTCAAAATAATACAGCAAGGTAGAATCAGTACAACAACACGTACTGAGTAGGCATCATAGGCCGACAACAGTTAGAAAATCATATATAATAGAAAGAGACTGAAAAAGTAGGCATACTCACAATCAGAATAACTCAACACAATCCAATTACCGATAATCAATACCAATCCACCAAGTCTAGTCAACATCTCAAGTCTTCTATAATCCCAATAGACATCTCAAGAACTACTATCAAGTACAAGTATCACCGAGAATCAATGAACAAGTACCAAATAATACCAATAATAAGAATGAGATGAATACAATGCATATGCAATGATACACACATGCTTCGAGCGGAATATCTCATCATGTCGACAATCATGACTCATGGGGGACCGCTAAGTCCATGTACCTGATGTGGAACGCATAGCCCGGTCCAATAGTCAGTATCGCGGAACG
Organism: Lycium barbarum; assembly: GCF_019175385.1. NCBI lineage: Eukaryota > Viridiplantae > Streptophyta > Magnoliopsida > Solanales > Solanaceae > Lycium > Lycium barbarum. The sequence continues at coordinate 103,736,087 of NC_083339.1, read as the reverse complement.
TGCAACCCGATCCCAGTCCGTGTTGCGGTAAGTGCAGCCCAGTCCCAGTTAGTGTTGCGGCGTGCAACCCGATCTCAACATTATACATGTGAATGAGTGAATGCATGATAACAATGCCAACAAGAATAAGTAATCAACGGTGCCACACATGGACACAAATCTCACTCACAATAACAATGTCATAGTCCTTACTTCTTTCACAACAACCTCATTCATGATAAATATTCTTTTCAACACACGAGTAATAACTAAGCATCAACTTACTAGAATCAATCACTTGATAGCGAGCCAACAAATCACAATAAGCAACAACACAATGGAACACAATAAGGCAACAAGCCATAAATCACAACAATACCAACCTAAGTATTCCATCCCAACTTCATACCCGAAAGTTTACATGCTTTCTCCAACAATCACTAACTATGCATATAATCCACTTACTGAAGTCTAACCGAAAGGTAAGTCGTAACCTAACTGAAAAATCAAATAGGAGCCTCAAACCTTCACGCCTTGGCCTTGCCTTTCCGCAATGCTTTCAAGTACTCAAAGTCTATTCATAATCAAATTCTATATTAAAAACCATGAATAATGACATCCATATTGCTATACTTCTAGCTAGGTCAAATTCTAACCCAAGGAAATTGGGAAACGAGCCCACAAGGATAAAACGGAAAATTAAAAGATGAAACATGCCATTCAAGATCTAGGTGATCAAACCTACTAATCATTTGCTAAAACAAATCAATATTAAGCCTAATTTGGATTTAAAGCAAAATCCCCAAATTTGAGTATGAACCCTAATTCTTGAATCCTCAAATTAATCATCAATAATGGAAGAAATAAGCTTAATAACAAGGAATTCATCAAACTCTATGGTTATTCTAGTCCATTTCACCAACAATTTCTATTTTAGAAGTCCAATTCATTTCAAGAATTTTAGCACAAGACCCATCTTCTCTATCTAAATTCTAGTGATTCCAAGCATGGAATATGAATCTAGGAAGGCAAATAACAAACGCTAGGGTCATAGATCTTACCTCCAAGAAGAATTCGTCCACAAATAACTCTATTCCCTCAAAGAGTGCTTAGAAGAGTAATGATAACATGTGATAGGATTTAAGGGACTTAACTTGAGTAAAGAGAAATTATTCTGCCCAACTACGGCTGCAGTAGTCATGAAACCGCTGCAGCGCACATGCTGCAGAGCATATCTGGCTCGTCGTGGCGGCCATCACTAAAGATCAGCAGGCCGCTATAGCGGCAATAGACCCGCTACGGCGGCTAGTCCCCAAACTCCCCAGTCCGCTATAGCCTACTTTCAGGCCCTATAGCACGACCTCTACAGCGGTTAAGGCACCGCTGCAGTACTGTTATATCCCGTGTTTTCGCACATTTGGAAAATTAGAAATAATCTTGACTTTTAAGAAGTAAGGCCATAATTGATTCTAATTAACACATGAGTTGTTTATGAAAGAATATTAATGTGGAAGTGCCGAGGAAGGCCAAGGGCAAAAAATTGGAATTTCGGAAATTAGTTTCGGGAATAACAAAATAAATTTATAGCCAATTGGGCTCACAAAAATGGAAAGAAAAATGAGGCCCAAGAAGTTGAGGGTGGCCGGCCATGGACTTGGTCTTGGCCCAAGTCCATATAGTTGATCATGTGACTAAGCATGTGATCAACTAATATAAAGGGGGCCAATGTTCATGAAAATTCAAGAAACAAAAAGAAAAATTGAAGAACACCCCACAAGGAGGCTCTCGGCCGAAACCCTTAGGATAGAAATAAAAAATTCTAAGTCCTTCAATCTTCTTCTTAAAATCTTGTTCTTCTTGTATTGGTAGCAAGTTCAAGACGCTCTCCGACGTGATATAATTGGTTTAGCGAGGGGGCGACGTTTGCGGCAAGATTGAAATTTGAAGAAGAGGTAAGAATTTATCCCTTATTATTGTGTTATGAAGTATTGTTTGTGTTGTAGCATGTAGAAATGAGTTGAAATTTATGTTGTATTCTAGTTGTGTGTATGATAGAATTCATATGGAGAATGAAAGTTGAATAAATTTGGTTGAAGTTGAAATATAGGGGTTTGGCCGTGTGGTATGGTGTTGGAAGGATGCCAATGAATTAATTTTGTTTAATGTGTTAGTTGTGTTATTGTGATGCTTGCAACGTAAATGAAGATAAAATGGTATAAGTTTGTATTGAAATAGAATGTAGAAGCTTATGTCGTTTTAGTACGATCTTACGACATTGCGAAAATGAAGTTGTTAGGTTGCAAGTCATGATGATTATTGATGAATTTGGAAGATGAAAACATGTCATGAATATGTATGTCAAAGATTAGAAGTTTTGAATGAGTTATGACTTCGGCGGAAAGTTCGTATATTATGTATATCGTGTGTATAATTTAAGGAAACGATATGAAACGCTTCTAAACTATGTTGTGATGATCTAGTTTGATAATGAATGTGAAATCATTGAAATTGGTTTGGAAATTGAAGTTGAAATGAAGATAATGGCATTATGTCGGCAAGTAGAACTAGTGTTGCCATATTGTGTTTCTTATGTTTGTTGTTGATGTCGATGTTGTTGTTTGGGTTGTTGTTGATGATTGTGAGCCGAGTTAAGTTCTCGGGGGTGCTATATGTATAGGGGAAGTGCTGCCGAAATTTCGGTAGACAAATATGAGTTGAATTGAATTCGTAGCATCTATAGCTTACAATTGGTAAATGTGACCATTTGCAGATTTTCGACGAAACGGAGAGTGAGCTTGGATAGGCTTAAAAAGCTCCAAAGGTATGTAAAGCTACCCCGATCCTTCTTTTGGCATGCCTAAGTGTATTAGGATCGAATTCGGGCCTCGAAAGACTTTCTGCCCCTCGGAATCCGCAAGCAAAAATATCACTTTTTCTTTCAGTAAGATTGAACTCTTTTGGTATGTTTTCTTGGAAATTATGCAAACCTTCTCTAAACTCCTTGGAAAGCTACAAAATGTCCGTAGAACCTTTATAGGTGATCCCATAAGCTTAAAGGGCGTAATTTGGACCCATCGCCTTGCTTGTCCCGAGGTGGGCCCACTATTCCCGGTTTTGCCCTTAATGTACTTAAGTCTTCTTTTCGAATAGTTCTTAACAGAAACGTTTTGACTACCATTCTAATTACCTAACAAACGTTGTTTTAAATATTCCATTAAGTCTGATAAATTGTTTTGATACTCGAAACTCATTTACTATGATTCCTTCCGACTTCATTGGATCGGTTTGTCTTTGATATGCCTCATCGAGTCTATGGAAACATTTATGATATTTTAATTGCATTAGTCTCTCACTACTCCATTCGTGGACGCCCCAATGTTTCCCACACTGAGCCCGGGCCAGGATATGTTGTCAAGCGTAATCCCCTGCAATGTTCGCCGTGCCTCGCTGTGAGGGGGCAGGTATACGCGTACATGGGTTTGTGGAGTATGTTGTGCCATGTACGTTTGTTCTGATATGATTTACTATGGCCATCTGATATGACATATTATGTTACGGGGTTATGCCCCTATTCTGATTCTTCTGTGTTGTGGCACCAGCGTCGGGAGGGTGGCCACGTTCTGTCTGCCGAGCCCCTTGGCAGGGGCCGGATTTGATATGACATATGTTTCTGTACACACTCCGCATGTTTTGAAAATATATATCTGATACTTTGTATTTTCTGTTTACTTTCTGTACATTCTATACCAGTTATGATTTTGTTTCTGCAACTCAGGCTTTACATATTTCGTACTGACCCCCCTTTCCTCGGGGGCTGCGTTTTCATGCCGCGCAGGTACTGACGACAGGTTTGCTGATCCGTCCGCTTAGGATCTCATTCTGCTATTTTTGGAGCGCTCTTTTATTCAGAGCCATCTTTTGGTATAGTCTGTCACTTCTATATATGTATATCCTCGTTCACGGGTACGGCGGGGCCCTGTCCCGTCATATGATTCTGTCGGTCTGTTTAGAGGTCTGTGGACATGTTTGGGGGTTGGGGTCTTTCTGTACAGATATGTGTATGTGTTGTGTTTGGGCGATCCCATTCGCCGCGGCGGCCGGTCCGCATATATTTAGATGTTACTCTGTTGGCCCTGTGTGGCCTTTGTTGGTATTTTCTGCGTGCAGGGAATATGGGATAGTCCGTAAAACAAAGCAAACTCTGCCGAAATTTTTCTGGAAATTATCTAAATTGGAAATAAAGCCTTGTCGGCTTCTGCTTTATACTAGAATGCGTTTGATACAATTTGAGATAGCATTTGGTAGATGCGTTCGGGTGCCCAGATCGGGCACTAGTCACGGCCTACGGGGTTGGATCGTGACAAGTACCTACACCAGAACCAGAATATTCTAGTTTTTGACCAATCTCATCCCGAAATCCGACTATCACTCGAGGCCCCACAGATACCCAACAGACATGCATACACACATAAAAACGTGCTACGAATTCACCCGTGACCTCGGATTTCCCAACGGAGGTTTATTTGACCAAGTCAACCCCCAATGGCCTAAAGTCAAGTTCCCAACCCAAGTTTCAAAATACTCCTAAGTGCACTAGGAACCGAACCGAATACACTACCAAGTCATAAATGACTGTCCGGACCTCTCAAGATCGATGAAATCTCGAAAAAGATCTATTTATTCAAAGTCAACTTTGGGTCAAATGGATTCCACTATGAGGTTCAAACCTCCAAAGTTCACCCTGAAACCCGCCCGATAACCTAGAGAAGGGTCAATGGGGGTAAAAGCGTCATTCACAGTATAATGACCAATCGAGTATTTACAATTTGCTTCCCAGTCTAACATGTTGAAAAGAAACTGGAATCTTGATTGCCTTCGTTTTAACTGTGCCATTCTTGTTTTATCTTGGTTTATTAAAATTAAGATGTAGATGTCTTACTATGGGAGTTGTTATATAGTTTGTAATATTGGAGTAATAATATTTTAAATTACTTGGGTACTATAGTTGAAATAACTAGTTTGGGTACCATAGGTGAAATAGGCACCATCCTTGAAAACTTGTTTTGGGTACCACCACTGAAATGGTTACCATTGGTGAAATATTCGAAAAGGAACAAAAATATCGAAAAGGTACCATTAGTGAAATATTACCAACAAGTACCACTAGTGAACAAGCGCCTATTTCAACTACTTATCTTCTCTATAAATAGAGAAGTAATTACTCCATATCTGTCACTTTTAATTCAATAATAATAGGCTTGTTGTATCTCAACCATTTTTTTTTATTTTTACGAACTGAAAATTGATTTCAGTGATTCACATATATGAAATATTGGCACGAATCTTATATTTTCATAATCTATTCATTACAAGATATCCGTTGATATATTACCCATTAAAACGGATTTAAAACACGTGAGTTATGATTTTATGAAGATAAGTAAAAAATTGTGACCCTTGTTTTGAAAAACTGCATTCTGTAATTTGATTTCTGGAAATTACTTGTTAAGAATCACAATTTGTGGTAAATATTTTCAGAATCTATTCATTACAAGATTTCCGTTGATATATTATGGATGCTAAACGGATTAAAAATGAGTGAGTTATGAAGTGTTGAAGTTCTATTATGTTACAAAAAAAATTATAACCTCATAATATCCACACCATTACATTGGTATTTGATCCTTAAACGTAATTTTTTCTTCTACGAGTAATGTGGCATATGTTGTCATATTGAATGGTATGTCCATTCTTATTATTTCATTATTCCTATTATAGACATGGCTTGACAGGGACAAGCTCGAAATACTCCAAGCGGGAGTTTCCGAAATTGAGCAAGGGAAAAATGTAGAAGAGTACATCATTGTAGGACACATTTCCGTGGACGTGAAGTTATAAGTAATAATGTCACAAGGGCGATGCATAATCTACCAAGGGATCAAAGGGATATACGAAGGGAAGGAGGGAAGAAATTCAATGAGTTTAAGGCTTTTAAGATGTCTCTTAATGCTTCAGTGCCTGAACATATTGAACATTTTCGGTTGAAACGAGTTGAACTTGCTAATTTTATTGTAACCACGGATTGGGATGCATTTCCAATTTTAGTAGATTCCCTCCGAGAACCTTGGGGTAGCACTTTAATTAATATTTATCACGAGGTTTGGCCAAGTCAACCTTTTGAGTTCTATGTTCGAATACTTGAAGCCAAGTGGGAGAGACATGTCCTTATGAACTTGTAATTTGCATTGTGAATTTCATTTCAATATATGGAATTATGTTGTTTAACTTTCTTTTATATCCTGTTTATTTATTTATTTATTTTTAATGGGTTGAGACTTAATTGAAAGTCATTAAATAATATTCACACTAAGATTTTTTTTTTCATTTTTAATTAACGTTTAGACTGTAGATGATGATCGAAAACTTTGTGACCTTTTGATTTTACACTAAATGTGAAGTCATTTTTGAAAATTAATTTGCTTGAGTGTGAATATTACATGGATAAATTTGTTAAAGTAAGTATTTCAGAGTAAAAAACTTGTTTAAATGTCTCATTTAACAGATATGGCATCTAAAAGCATCATTGCTGATCTAATCAAGGGTGAAAAACTAAACGGAGAGAATTACGACATCTAGAGTCGTAAGATGTGGTATGTACTGGAAAAGCAAGATGCTCTGGCAGGTATTAACCATGTTTTGGTTTACCCAGAAGAGGGTAACACTGCTCAACACATAAGAGATCTCGAAGCTTATAATGCGTGGAAAAAGAAAGATTCCACTGCTCGTGGAATTATTGTGAGTTCTCTTGTTGATGATCTCATTCACTAATGTGAGGAATACCCTAGCTCATTCTATGTGGGCACACTTACGAGAGACATATGGGGGGTACTATTGTGACCCGTCTTAGAAAACTGACTATCAAATTTCACACTTACAAGAAGCGTCATGATCACAATGTTAAACAACACCTTAGGGTGATGTCTAACATGATTGATCAGCTCAAAAGTGCTGGTCATGTTCTCTCTGATGAGCGGCAGGTTCAAGAAGTGATCTGGTCTCTTCCCAATAGTTGGGAACACTTGAAGGTTAACTTAACCTATAATGATAGCATCAAAACTTCTTTTGATGTTGCACGTCATGTTGAGCTTGAAGACGAGTGGCTTGCTACTGCTAAAACTGTATCTAATGCCTATGTGGAAGAATCAAGTGGCACAAAGTCTTCAGTTTTCAAGCGCAAGAAGAATTGGAAAATGTCGGGAAGGGTAAGGAGGCCGAAGAAGGACCCTCCAAGAAAAGGAATAAGCCAGATCTCAAGAAGGGAAAATGTTTTTTCAAGAATAAAGACAAGAGTAAGATGAAATGCTACAACTGCCATGTTCCAGGGCATTTTTCTCATGAGTGTCCCGAGCCAAAAAAGGTAGCATTTCAAAACGCGTCTTTAAGTGCTACATATGTTTCTAGCACTGTTTTACTAGCTGAATCTTATCCTGTGTGGATTGTAGACTCAAATGCCACCGACCATGTAAGTCGTGATCGAGAAGCGTTTGTGGAGTTTCGTCGAGTCTCAGGGAGTTTCGTCGAGTCTCAGCTGGATGAAGGTGGATATATGTAGGAAATAATGCAAAGCTTACAGTCAAAGGGATAGGCACTTGCAAAATGGACTTGTGTGGTCGCCGATCTTTAATGTTGCATGACGTTCTATATGCTCGAGAGATCTGACGTAACTTAATATCTGTGTCTGTTCTTACAGATCTTGGTTTCAATTTAAAGTTTAGTCACAATGGTATTAGAATTACTCAAGACAATATTTTTTATGGTTTTGTAATGTTTTTTTTTATAGTTTTGGACTTCGTTACGATGGTTTTATTGTTTTAGATTGTAATCCTTCAACTTATGACTATTATATTGACCGTTGTGTAATGACATGTTATTCTAGTAATAGTTATGTTGATGTTATTACATGGCATGCAATATTAGGTCACATAGGTCAAGACCGTATGAATAGATTGGCAAAGGAAGGGCATTTAGGTCCTTTCTCTAAAATTTAAATGTCAGCTTGTGAAAATTGTCTGGCAGGAAAGATTACACGTAAACCATTTGGGAAGGTTAAGAGAGCAGATTCCCCATTGTAATTAATCCATTCTGATATCTGTGTTCCAATGAATGTGAGGGCAAGGTCTGGTGCTTTGTATTTTATTACATTTATTGATGATTTCACTCGTATCGGTTATGTCCATTTGATTTCTCATAAATCTGAAGCACTTGAATGCTCTAGAAAATATATGAATGAAGTTGAGAATCAATTAGATAAAAGTATAAAGACTTTAAGAACTGATAGAGGTTGTGAATATTTATCAAAACCATTTGAAGAATTATGTAATGAAAAAGGCATTACCAGAAAGTTAACTATTCCTTACACACCGCAACAGAATGGTGTAGCAGAAAGGAGAAATAGAACACTATTGGACATGACAAGGTCCATGATTGCATAGGCAAATTTACTATCTTCTTCTAGAGGGATGCATTATTGACTACGGACTACATATTAAATAAAGTGCCTTCTAAATTAGTTACTTCCACTCCCTCCGAGCTATGGACTGGTCATAAACCAAACCTGAATGATCTACGACCTTGGGGTCGTGATGTATATGTAAAAGATCGTTTTGGTAAGTTTGAAAAACTAAGTCCAAAAGGGAAGAAATGTATCTTTATAAGATACTCTGAACACTCCAAAGGGTATGAGTTCATTGCTGAATTAGAAGATGGAAGTATAACTAAAATTGAATTACAAGATCTCACTTTCTAGAAAATGATTTTCCAAAGAAGGGAGGAGAGCCTCTTTACGAAATGTTGAATTCAGATGATCAGACAATGTCTTCAGACATGTTTGATAGTCAACTAGATGAAGGATTGATTCCTGATCCAAGTTGGAGCTTTGAATCCCAAAATCCTATTGAGAAATCTGAAGTTTAATTACATAAGAGTACTAGAAACGGTATACCTAAAAGATTATACGAGATTGAAGATTACGTTTTCTTGGTATCTCCCATCGAATTAGATGAGCCTAATTATGTTACTAAGGCTCTGGCAAGCCCTGGAAAAGATGAATGGATGAAAGTAATGAAAGAAGAATTGGAGTCCACGAGAACCAATAAAGTTTGGAATCTGGTTGACCTTCCTTCTGGGAATATAGCTATTGGTAATACAAGGCATGATTAGTCACAAAAGGTTTTATCCAACAATATGTAATAGATTATGAGGAAACCTTTTCACCGATTGTGAAGTTTACCTCAATTCGCTTATTTTGGGCTATTGTTGCACGTTTGGATCTAGAGTTACACAAAATGGACGTGAAGACATCTTTTCTCAATAGAGAACTAAACAAGGAAATTTACATGGAACAACCTATAGGTTTCATCGTTAAAGGCCAAGAAAAGAAAGTCTACAAATCAAAAAGATCTATTTATGGCCTGAAGCAATCTTAAGGCAGTGGTATTTGAGATTTCACAAAGAGGTGGTATCATATGATTACACTATGATCTATGAAGACCATTTCAATATGTGAAGAAGTCAAATGGAATGTATTTAATTCTTTCCCTTTATGTAGATGATATTTTATTAGCCGAAAATAATTTGGAGTATGTCAAAACTATCAAGTCATGACTTTTAAAGTCATTTGACATGAAAGACATGGGTGAAGAAAACTATATATTGGGTGTTAAAATCCAAAGAGATCGTTCCAATAAGTTTTTAAGTCTATCGTTCCAAGATGTTTTTGAGTCTATCTCAAGAAACATATATAAAGAAAATTTTGGAACGCTTCCGAATGAATAGTTGCAAACCCATGGATACTCCTATAGTAAGAGGTGATACTTTAAGCCTTGAAATGTGTCCAGAGGCTGAAAAAGAAAAAGAAGACATATCTCGAGTTTCATATTCTAGTGTTGTCGAGAGTTTGATGCACGCTATGATGTGTACTTATGCGTACATTTGTTATGTCATAGGTCTGGTTAGCATGTATCAATCCAATCCTGGAGGAGATCATTGGAAAGCTATGAAGAGGATTTTTCGATACCTGAAAGGAACTGTTGATTATTCACTACGTTATAGTGGAAATAAAATCATTTGAGAGGGTATACAGATGTTGATTGGGCTGGTGACCGGAACAATAGAAAATTGACATCCGGCTATGCTTTCTTACTAAATAGTGGTGCTATTTCATGGAAAAGTAAGAAACAAACTTGCACGAATCTTTCAACTATGGAAAGTGAGTTCGTGGCTTGTGTATCTATAGTACAAGAAGCTGTTTGGTTAAAAAGATTCTTTGAGCATTTGGGTGTAGCAAATAATTTTCATGGATCAATGATTTTACATTGTGATAGTCTAGTGGGTATTGCATACACAAATGATCCTAAGTATCACAGCAAAACCAAACACATTGACATCAAGTATAACTTTGTAAGAGACATAGTAGTAAGTAGAGAAGTAACTTTAATACCTACGCGAGAAATGATTGATGATCCTTTTACAAAGGCAATATCTAGAGACCTGTTTGAGAAACATGTTATGGCCCTAGGTTTGCGTAGGATATGATTATATTTCTGTATTGTAAAATGACTTAGTTGTTATGATATTTTCATCAACGGTATCTGGGGTATTGCGAGTAATATGATCCTTATATTAAATAGCAGATTCTTTCCACATGTGATTGAATTCCTATATACAGCTCTTTTATAGCTCTTGATGCTCGCAGGACGAACGGGCCATCTATCTATATGAATTCTGTGTTATTGACATGGTACTTATTTGGGTACAGTCCACCATGTGCGAAGTGGGAGATGTTGGATTTTTGGATTGGTCAGGTCGTCCACGTGACTGATCCGGCCCATTGGAAGAGATAAAAAGTAAAGGAAGTTATCTAGAGAAAAATAAATGTACTGTTTTTTCTCTTAATTGTGGGAGAGTAACCTCTTCCCACGTAACTTGTCACGACCTAACCGGAGGCCATGACGGGCACCCGGAGCTAACCCACCCGGGCACCTCTTATCGTACATTTACATTCATATCTAAGTGAGCCACATGGCTTACTCCGGATTCCTGTACATCAATAATACGGATCTCATTGGGAAAAGACACTTCTATATCAACATCAACAACTATGCCCATGTACATATACACAAGCCGACGAGGCTAACAAAATAATATACAAAATATGAGCCGACAAGGCTAAAAGATATCTAGCGATACACCACTATTGACGAGCCTCTAACGAGAGTATGTAACATCATATAGACGGGACAGGACCCCGCCATGGCCATATGTATGTACACAAATAAATAATACCAACAGCTACAGCTCCAAATCAAATGGAGCTCCTCTATGCAGTCTCTGAACGAGCAGTATATGCATCAAATCTATCTCCCTGTCCACCTGCGGGCATGACACATCATCCACCAATAAAAGGACGTCAGTACGAAAAACATATGCTTACATACGTAGTAGTACCGTACCCGACCATAAAGGTTTGGTGTCCCACGTACCCGGCCATGACAAGGTTCGGTGTTATACATACCTGGCCCTACCAAGGCTCAATGGTATCTGTACCCAACTACAGTGGTGTACTCGCAATGAATATCATATCCAGCCATACGGGCTCGGTGCTACATAGTGGCCATACATATATACATACATATACACATAGGACTACATAAGTATCCTCAACATCTTCATCATCATGATAGTTTTCATTATATCCTTCCTTAGAGGATCAACTATTGTAGAATGAGACTAATGGTATCGTGATAATATCAAGAATCATGAGCTTTAGTGATTCTAGGAATGAAGTCATTTTGGAAAACATTATGGAACTCATGTGAAGGTATATAACAATGGGATCATGCCTTAAGGAAAGAAGGATTAGCCTTACATGCCTCTTTGTCTTCTTAACTACTTAACGTTCACCGCCAAAGCTTGAGAAATCTACGTTTAGAAGGATTCATACCATGGTTACGCCTTAAAGACACTCTTAAATTCAAAATAGAATAATTCATGAGCTAACGAAAATTGGGCAGCATTTCCCCTATTTCATCGACTTCCACCATATATAATAACATTCACAATATCATAATCAAGTGGTCATATTCCATTAAGTCTGAAAATTCATTCTCACTTTCAACTTATATCAACACCTTCACACCAACCCTTTGCACAATTTCATACAACACTTCCTTGTCATTATTAATACCCTTCATAACAAGATTATATCCATAGCATACTAAGAATCATGACTCAAGTTAGTTTACTACTCAAAACCATCATGAAATCTACATTTAGACCTCATTTTCTACTTTCTCCTTTCACCCAAGTTATGCAACAACTAAGCATTCTTAATAACATGAAATAAGCATGAAAACTAACCTTTTATCTCATAAGAATGAGCTTTGGAGAAAGTTATCAACTTGTATGAAAACCCTAGCTTCAATACCCAAGAAATTCTTGAAGTCTACTAACCCTAGTGAATCTTCCAACACATGAATACCTTGATTCTTGCTATTTGATCTTTGATTTCTCTTGGGTTTGGGTGGAATATGCTTGGAGAAGGGTTTTTAGAGCTTTCAAGACTTGGGGGAAAGTGAGAAATGAAATAAATGAACAAGGGTGGCCATATATAACTAAAAAGAATTATGGCCCGACCCGGATATACGGCCAATTATACGGGCCGTATAAATTATACAGTCCTTATAATTGGACTGTATAATCCAACCAGGGATCCACCCCATTCTGGAAATAATCTACGGACCATTATACGGGCTATATAAATTATACGGGCTGTATAAATTATACGGGCCGTATAAATGGTCGTACAATCCGTAAATTTTCAAAACTCATTCTCGTCGATTCCTTCAACTTCCAATCCTTATGGAACCTTATTAACACTTATATAGCACTTCATTAACCATCTAAGAGTATCTATAGCAGTCCCTCTATAGCAATCCCTCAAGACATTTCTAAATACGCATCAAATCAACTATTGCGACAACCTTTAAAAACACGCCTTACGTTTCACTTCCTTTGACGAACTTCGTTCCATCGATTCATATAATTTCAAAATCTTATGGTACGCACATAAAGCTGTCAAATACTCTCCTTAATCTTATAGGGACTTCGTGTTCACCTTAAGCTCGTGATAGTCTACTCACAATGCCACAAGTCCAAAATCCCCGAGATGTAACATTCTTCCCCCCTTAGAAACTTTCGTCCTCAAATGTTAGATTTTTGGGGATTCTACAAAAAAATTGCTAAAGTTTCCCCTGTAATATGGCACTACCACCCTGTCACAGCAACCCAAAATATATCGCCTCATAGGGCTATAACAACAACATCAACAACCATGGCCACACACGACCAAGAAAGCATTAAAGAAAGCACTACATACCTGAGGACAATGGCATCTCTGCCTGAGTTGCTTCTGGAGGTGGAAATAAATGTGGGTACCTGAACTTCATGTCTTCTTCCGGTTCCCAAGTCATTTCCTCTCTATTATTATTTCTCCATAAAACTTTAACTGAAGCTACATCTTTTGTTCTGAGTCTCCGTACTTGCCTGTCTAGAATGACAATGGGAATTTCTTCATAAGACAATTGTTTAGTGACTTGGACATCATCTACGAGTACAATTCTAGAAAGGTCTCCAATGGACTTGCGAAGCATCAATACATGGAAACCGGGTGAACTGACTCCAAATCAAGAGGTAGATCTAATTCATAAGCCACTTGGCCTACCTTGCGTACAATCTCATAAGGCCCAATATACCGAGGACTAAGCTTGCCCTTTTTGCCAAATCTCATAACGCCCTTCATTGGCAACACCTTCAAGAATACCCAGTCTTTCACTTGAAACTCTAAATCTTGTCGACGATTATATGCATAAGATTTCTAGTGACTCTGAGCTGTTAATAGTCGATCCTATATGAGCTTAAATTTTTTTGTAGCTTGTTGGACCAAGTCTGGTCCTATCAATTTAGCCTCTCCTACTTCGAACCACCCAATTGGTGATCTGCACTTGCACCCATATAGAGCCTCATATGGGGCCATTTGGATGCTAGAATGATAATTGTTGTTATAAGCAGATTCAATAAGTGGTAAGTGACCATCCCAACTACCTCCAAAATCCAATACACAAGCTCATAGCATATCCTTAAGAGTTTGGATGGTACGCTTAGCTTGTCCATCAGTCTGTGGATGGAATGTTGTGCTAAGACTCACTTGAGTCCCTTAACCTTCCTGAAAATATTTCCAAAAATTAGCCGTAAACTGAGTCCCTCTATCGGAGATAATAGATATTGGAACACCATGAAGTTGTGCTATTTCTTTAACATAAAGCTTCGCATAATCTTCAGCTACATATGTAGCTCTCATCGTACATTTACATTCACATCTAGGTGAGCCACATGGCCTACTCCTGATTCATGTACATCAATAATACGGATCTCATGGGAAAAGATACTTTTATCAACATTAACAACTATGCCCATGTACATATATACAAGCCGACGAGGCTAACAAAATAATATACAAAATATGAGCCGACAAGGCTAAAAGACATCTAGCTATACACCGCTGTCTACGAGCCTCTAATGAGGGTATGTAACATCATAAAGATCTCGTCATGCCCATATGTATGTACACAAAAGAATAATACTAACCACTGCAACTCTGAATCAAATGGAGCTCCTCTATGCAGTCTCTGAACGAGCAGTCTATGGATCAAGTTTATCTCCCTGTCCACCTGCGGGCATGACGCAGCGTCCACAAACAAAAGGATGTCAGTACGAATAATGTCTTGAGTATGTAAAGCATAATTAATAACATAATAGAAGCATGAGAAATAACATAAGATAGAAGAGTCATGGGATGATAGAGCCATTTGTACCTCTAGCGACGTTCCATATTTTCTTACCCTTTTCTAATAGGAATCTTCCATTACATATGCTTACATACATAGTAGTACCATACCCGAACATAAAGTTTGGGTGTCTCACGTACCCGGCCATGACAAGGCTCGGTGTTATACATACCTGGCCCTACCAAGGCTCAGTGGTATCTGTACCTAACTGTAGTGGTGTGCGCGCAATGAATATCATACCCAGCCATACGGGCTCGGTGCTACATAGTGGCCATACATATATACATACATATACACATAGGAGTACATAAGTATCCTCAACATCTTCATCATCATGATCATTTTCATTATATCCTTCCTTAGAGAATCAACTATCCTAGAATGAGACTAATGGTATTGTGATAATATCAAGAATCATAAGCTTTAGTGATTCTAGGAATGAGGTCATTTTGGAAGATATTATGGAACTCACGTGAAGGTATACAACAATGGGATCATGCCTTAAGGAAAGAAGGGTTAGCCTTACATACTTTTTTGTCTTCTTAACTAATTAACGTTCACCACCAAAGCTTGAGAAATCTACCTTTAGAAGGATTCATATCATGGTTAAGCCTTAAAGACACTCTTAAATTCAAACTAGAATAATTCATGAGCTAACGAAAATTGGGCAGCATTTCCCCTATTTCATCGACTTCCACCATATATAATAACATTCACAATATCATAATCAAGTGGTCATATTCCATTAAGTCTCAAAATTCATTCTCACTTTCAACTTATATCAACACTTTCACACCAACCCTTTGCACAATTTCATACAACACTTCCTTGTCATTATTAATACCCTTCATAACAAGATTATATCCATAGCATACTAAGAATCATGACTCAAGTTAGTTTACTACTCAAAACCATCATGAAATCTACATTTAGACCTCATTTTCTACTTTCTCCTTTCACCCAAGTTATGCAACAACTAAGCATTCTTAATAACATGAAATAAGCATGAAAACTAACCTTTTATCTCATAAGAATGAGCTTTGGAGCAAGTTATCAACTTGTATGAAAACCCTAGCTTCAATACCCAAGAAATTCTTGAAGTCTACTAACCCTAGTGAGTCTTCCAACACATGAATACCTTGATTCTTGCTATTTGATCTTTGATTTCTCTTGGGTTTGGGTGGAATATGCTTGGAGAAGGGTTTTTAGAGCTTTCAAGACTTGGGGGAAAGTGAGAAATGAAATATATGAACAAGGGTGGCCATATATAACTAAAAAGAATTATGGCCCGACCTGGATATACGGCCAATTATACGGTCCTTATAATTGGACCGTATAATCCAACCAGGGCTCCCACCCATTCTGGAAATAATCTACTGACCATATACGGGCCGTATAAATTATACGATCCGTATAAATGGTCGTACAATCCGTAAATTTCCGAAACTCATTCTCGTCGATTCGTTCAACTTCCAATCCTTATCGAACTTATTAACACTTATAGAGCACTTCATTAACCATCTAAGAGGCCCTATAGCAGCCCCTCAAGACATTTCTAAATACACATCAAATCAACTATTGCGACAACCTTTCCAAACACGCCTTGCATTTCACTTCCTTTGACGAACTTCGTTCCATCGATTCATATAACTTCAAAATCTTATGGTACGCACTTAAAGCTATCAAATACTCTCCTTAATCTTATAGGGACTTCGTGTTCACCTTAAGCTCGTGATAGTCTACTCACAACGCCGCAAGTCTGAATTCCCCGAGATGTAACATAACTCCTCTTTTAAATAGGAGTCAAGGTTTTCTCTTTGGGTTACGCTTTCTTCTTCTTTGACAGAGAATTGGATATATAAAATATCTCCGACAAACACCCAAGAACTGAGAAGACATTTCTTTGTGATATCGACTTTGTTTCCTAGTGATTCAAAGTAGACTTAGGGCAAATTTCTTTGGTGGTAAGATCAACAACTTCTGCTGCAATTGAAAGGTACGCAATTCTTTGTTCTTGCCCGTTATTCTTTTCTAACATCTACCTCACAAAGGTAGGGTAAGGTCTGCGTACACCTTACCTTCCCTAAACCCCACTTGTGGGATACACTGAGTATGTTGTTGTTATTTTATATGTCTTAGTTTGATCGTATCTGTAATTTAAAAATTAATTCTTTTTTTAATCTTGTGATTTAAACTAAAGACGTATATAATGTATCAAAATATCTTATGAATTTTATGATTTTAAATATGCGAAGTCGAATGTTGGTGTTAAGAATTTAGAAAAACTAAATAACAAAATTTAATACTCTTCTTATTAAAGACAGCCAAAAAAAAAAAAAAAATACAGAGAGGGAGAGAGAGATAAAGGAGTTATATATGTACAGGCATACATAGTTCTTGCTGAATCTTAAGGAGGTCTATGATTTCACAGTTCCAGACTTCCAGCCCAGAGAAATGAATAAACCAATCGAACAGATTTCTAACTGACGCTTTTACACAAAATAAAACTTAATCAAAGAAATTAAGAAAGGCCAAGACACACCACCATCTTCTCCATCTCCTATTGAATCATAATTACCCTAGCTAGCCTACCCCTACATCTTTTTATAGAGAAATCACCTGAGACTTTTTATAGTCAGGTGCCATATATTTATCCTTCATCTACTGAATACTGACATTTCATATTAAATCACACAGTTGTCCTTTATTTACATCATTAAAAGTTGTGAATATCCCATATGTGGAGACAATGGTGATAGTGGCGGCACCTCATAAATACCCTTTCCGTCTCCACAGTCCCAAATCGTCGACCAACTAGACGGCGTTAATGGAGCTGCCGTCGTCGGGATAACTCTTTCTTCTTCTCTTTTCATTTCTTTCTTGATAACTACTAGCTCAGTTTCTCTCACCCTTTTTCTTCCCGAGTTCACTTGCTGTGGGTGAATCTCAACATCATTTTGTTGCTTAAAGTTAGCAACTTCAAGACGGAAATTCAGTATTGCTTTGCTGCCTCTAAGTCTAAACGCCGCCCAGTCATAAGCCTTGGCCGCATCAATGGCGGTGTCGAATGTTCCTAACCAAACCCGAGTCCCCTTTCGGTTGGGGTCGCGAATCTCCGCCGCGAACTTTCCCCACGGCCGTTGCCTAACTCCTCTGTAGTGCTCCATGGAAACTTCCACTTTCTGAACAACTGGCTTCGTGGGTATCGCAATGTTCAGAGGAGGCTTCCGTTCTTTGAAGCTCCTTTGCTTTGGAGAATTCGAACTGATACGGCCAGCTGACACTTTTGGTTTTTTCTTAAACTCGAAAAAGCAATCGAACTCTGTTTTTGAGAATTCAAGATTGGAACTTTGAACGGTGTTCGCACATGAGTTGAATGTTGTTTCAAAAGAGAAAGTTCTGTCCAGAGATTCAGAACTTTGGTTAGTTTCAGGGATATAATGTTCCTTGAATTGAAAATCATCAAGAAGATGTTGCCTAATCGAATCAAGTGTGCTACAAGTCTCTTGCGGTAAAGCCATTTTTGTCCTTCTAGTGAAACAAAAGAATTTCAGCTATATTTGTTCAAATTCTCGGAGAATCCAAAGTAAAAAGAAAATTGAGTTGAGTGGAAAAAGAGTGTGTGGAGGATTTGTTATAAAGAGCAGAAATTTGAGACTGGAAGTGTGATGAGGTTTCTTACGAGCCTTCTCGGGTGGAGAAAGCAAGCACCGTGTGGCCTATTCCATAAACTTTAGTGCTACTCAGTTTATGCTATTAATATATTTAAAGATTGCTGCTTGGGACAAAGTGCTGATATATGCTATTTTTGTCCTTTTGTTAGCTTTCCTTTCAATGATGGAAGTCCCATGTCTTCCACCAAGGGTCCAATTTCCAGCCTGCTTCTGTATTTTCTCCCCATTTTGTAGTTATCAACAAATGCTTACGTAGTAATTATAATTATTATAATTATTTTTTAAATAATTTGATTGTGTAATTATATTTTTACTTAATTAGTCCAGAACTTAAACTCTTTCTCTCTCTTTTTTTTATTTTGGCGAAAAACTTAATTTCTTTCAAGTTTCAGCACATGCATATACAATTAATTAAATAAGAATTTAAGTTACATACATCAATAATGTAATATTATAACATTAATTTAATTGAACCAATTATCATTTATTACAAGTTACCAATCGTGCCTTTAAAAAAGATTACATGTAATGATATACCTTCTAGATAAATTTTTGTATAAATATATTTTAAACACTATACAAAAACTTAAACTCATTAAACAAAGACATAAGCAGGAAGCCGCTAGCAAACATAAACCACAGCACGTGAATGGACTAAAGGCAAAGGGACCTGATCACCTTTTTTTTATTTTTTATTTTTTTATATTAAACCAATTCCATAGACTACCGTTGTGTATGGCCATTGGGGGTTTGGCATTGACCCCTATCTTGTTAATAAGATTAGCAAAAATATACATGGGAGGAGGGCTACGCCATGACTCCCTCGTTAACATTTGTAAGGACCTCCTCTCTTATATCTACCCCTATGAGCTAGAAGAACACTACTAATTAGATAGTATTCTAATTAGTTATGTTCTCATTATACTAACAACTCACGGGACATCATAACTATAGTACAAAAACAACCTACTTATTTTACATAGGACTTGCACCACATTCTTAGTGAAGGTGCTGCCAGTAGTCCAGCAAAAATAGTTAATAGTTTGTCCAAAAAATCACGCTCCCTCCTATGCATTGGATTAATAGCTTCCATGTTGATCTGACTGCTGCTTCTCCTTTTCCACTCCTGTATGTACTTCATGTTCTTCTCCTAGTTCTGATTCTGAAGTTTGCTAGTTGAGCTTTATCCATCCTCACTGCTCCCCTAGCCTGCCTTGGGATTTCCTGCATCGTATAATACAAGTTAGCAATGAAACTAAACTGTGTGTTGCTGCCAAATTTAGCTAAAGAATCAGCTACTGTGTTTGCTTTCCTGAAACAATGTTGCACTTTGATTCTTCTTTTGTCTATAATCCTTTTCAAGGCTTCTATCTCCTTCAAGAATTCCCAGGGGATGCTATATTCACCATCTAGCCACTTCACCACTAGGATTGAATCCACCTCTATAATACCATTGTTAATATCGTTATGGTTCAACCAGTTTATACCAAAACTTGCAGCCTGGATTTCAGCACTATTAATAGAGCAAAATTGTACTGCTTTAGCAAAAGCCATAATAATGTCTCCTCTAGAGTTTCTAGCAATTCCCCCAATTCCTGCTTTGTTGCAAAGTACCATGTTGCTTCCATCAGTGTTTATCTTGATAGTATTCACTAGTGGTTTGCTCCAAACGACAGGAAAGCTAGTTAACACTGCTTTGTGAGCTTCCATACTACTACATATCCTGCTCCAGTTGTCTCTCAAATAGCCTTTCTTGTTCATGATGCCCTTCACATGCTGAGCCACTTCATAATAAATCTTGGCCTCATAATATTTCTTGTTTCCATATCTGACAGAACTCCAAGCTTTCCACAACTCCCAACAGATTAAGACAGGGATGCACTAGTATGCCACTCTCAACATGGAGTTATTAGTGTTAAAATTCCACCATGTTAAGAACCTTGCTTGAATCGTCTGATTCTGTATCTTAATACCCAAAGAGTCTCCAAAAAATTCCCAGACCTTCTTAGCTAACTCCCCTTCAATGAAGACATGTAGCATACTCTCCTCTTTAGGATCATTACAGCAAATACACATAGGATCAGATTCATTAGAGAAGTTCTTAATTCTATCATACATGGGCATCTTCTTCTTGATAATTCTCCAGCTGATAAAGGCCATTTTAAAGGGGTTTATTTTATTCCATATACACCTCCAGATAGGAGATTCAGGCTGCCTTTTCCTTAGGACCTGAAAAGCACTGGCACATGTGAATTTTCCTGATGGATTATCCATCCAGATGGCTTGATCAACCTTGTCTCTTTGCCCTATGTCCACCTTCTGAATGACATAGCCGATATCAGGTGGAATAAGCTTTGTAATGTATTCCATGTCCTAGTTATCTCCTACTAGACAGTCTGCCACCATAAGAGTACCCGGATTGCTCCCAGAGTGGTGATAGATAGCTAGTGGGCCAAGACCTGTCCAATTGTCCCACTAGAAGGACACTTTAGCTTCATTTATCCTCCATAAGATGTGTGGTTCAGCCTCAGATTTAATTCTCAAAAGTTCTTTCCAGATGAAAGATTGATATCCTTGTACATTTCTTGTAACCACATGACCTCTTTGACAGTATTTTGCCATCATAAACTGAGCCCATATGTTATTTTCTACTCTCAGTCTCCACCATCTTTTGGAGGCAAAAACCTTACAAATGTCACTAATACTTTTGAAGCCTATGCCCCCTTCAACTTGAGGGTAACACATGTTTGCCCAAGAACTCCAATGATATCTCTTTTTGTTGTCAGTCTGCCCCCAGAAAAAATCAGCAAAATATTTTTCAAGCTGTTTTATGATTCCTTTAGGGGGTGACATTGCAGCTAGTGTATGAAGAGTTTGAAACTGTAAGACATGCTTAATAATAGTTGCTCTTCCCCCAGATGATAGAATATTACCTTGCCATCCTTGAGCCTTGTTCATGACACTTTTAACAATGTCAGAAAAATATGAGAGTCTTTTCCTCCTAGGGAAGATAGGACATCCTAAGTACTTCATAGGAAAAAACTGATGTTTGTAGCCAGTAGTTCTACCAATCATTCTTCTTCTAGCTTCAGGAGAGTTAGTAGCAGTCAAAAACACACTCTTGTCTATGTTGATTTCTTGACCAGATTCCTTCTCATATTGTTTCAAAATCTTGGTGATCATTTTGATACTTCTCTTGTTCCCAGATGTGAAGATGACAATGTCATCAGCATAGCATAAGTGATTAATCAGAGGCCCCTTTTGTTGCGTAGTGTAGCCTATATACCTTTCTTTGTTGTGGAGTTGATTTAGAGCCTTAGACAAGGTTTCAGCAGCCAGTACAAAAAGTCCAAGTGATAGAGGGTCACCCTTCTTAAGGCCTCTGGTAGAATGGAAGAAACCATGCCTCATACCATTGATCATGACTGAGTACCATACCTCAGAAATGAGTCTATGTATGATGTCTATGAAAACTTCAGAAAATCCCATTTGCCTGAGGGTAGATTTGAGAAAAAGCCAAGAGACTTTATCATAGGCCTTAGCCATATCAAGCTTCATGACAATGTTCCCATATTTGTTGTTCTTATTGATATCCTGGACAAATTCTTAAGTTAGTAAGACATTTTCAGTGATCAGTCTGCCCTTAATAAACCCAGTCTGATTCTGAGAGATCAACTTAGGGAGTATGTTAGTCAATCTGTTGGAGATGATCTTGGAGATAATCTTGTTTGAGAAGTTGCTCAAACTAATGGGCCTCATCTGAGAGAACTTGCTAGGGGAATCCACCTTAGGTAAAAGTATTAGGCAGGTGTGGGTAAAAAACTTGGTCAGTTTCCCCCCTCTAAAGAAATCTTTAACCATGTTATGGGACATCCTCCTTGATAATATCCCAGGTAGCTTGGTAAAATCTTCCATTAAATCCATCAGGCCCAGGGGCACTATCAGGATCCAAGAGAATAATAGCTTGAAAGGTTTCATCCATGCTTGGGACAGCAACCAGACTCTCATTATCCTCACTTGTCACAAGATTATCAATATTTTCCAGAATCTTGAACTCATTAAGTTGATCAGGTTGAGAGAACAATCTATGGAAGTGTCTGATGGCAGCATCAGCAATTCTGTCATCCCCTTGGATCCATTCATCAAGCTCATTTTTGATCCTGTATATATGAGTTTTTTTCCTCTTATGCCTTATAACACTATGGAAATATTTAGTGTTACTATCTCCTTCTTCTTGCCATTTAATCCTGGCTTTCTGTCTAAATATAGAAGTCTCCTTATTCATCCAGTGAATCTGTTCAGCATATATATTCATCCAGTGAACCTGATCACTTGACTTTATTGTTCCTTTCGATACATACTTCTCACGGCTTTGACGCTTTGTAATTTAATTTTCGATAATTATGTTAAAAAATAATTGGAGATAATTAGAATGATAACAGTAATGATAACAGTTTCTACTATATTAGAAAGGGAAGAAACGTGAATATACAATAATATAAAAAGTTTACATACTCTTAGAAGTTAATTACAATTACCATTCAAATGTCAGATAAGGAGTTATAACATATTGCTACAGCCTACATATAAGGAAATCATCGGTAAATCATGTCAACAATAACCCATTACATTATCTTCCTATTTTTTTGCCATCATCTTCCTATTTTTTGCTAGTACGATATTTTCTATAACTGCTTTTATAGGTTCCCCCTTTCTACTTCCTATATTGCCGGTTTTTATTTTCCTTTTTTACGTCTTCCCTAGTTTGCTTTCATTATTCATTGAGGGAGAATAAAATCATAGTTTTGATTCAACACGGCGAGCAATGGCTAGAGTATAATA
The DNA here is from genome assembly GCF_019175385.1 of Lycium barbarum. Lineage (NCBI taxonomy): Eukaryota > Viridiplantae > Streptophyta > Magnoliopsida > Solanales > Solanaceae > Lycium > Lycium barbarum. The sequence goes on along the minus strand of NC_083339.1, from coordinate 103,712,689 downwards.
AAATTGTTACATATAGAATATCATTTGTATAATTTTGTTACACCTTATATAAGATATTTTATATACCTTGTATAATTTTACTATACCTTGTATAATAAACTTATGTACCTCGTATAATTCATTATATTTTGTATAATGAATTTATATATCTCGTATAATTTTTTGTGAGAACTAAATAATATTTATATATGCAGTTATACCTCATATAATAATTATCTTTTGAATGTATTGTTTTGAAATATATCTACTGGATATTTTTCTAACAATGTTTGCTTCTTTTTTTTTAAAAACTTTTAATGAATCTGTATTACATAGTGTTAGCCTTGAGCAAATCCTCGAAAACACACAGCAACCAGGAAAGATGGAAGTTTTTTTTTTGGTAAATAGGATATTTTATTCATTAATCAAACTTAAGAGTCATTACATAGAGACTAGCCTAGGCAACATAGTATCCATTCCATCTCTTAGAGAAATAACAAATGTGTGTGTGGGGGGGGGGGGGGGGGGGGGGTACATCATCAAGCCTCCAAAAAGTATCTTAGCTCATATGTCAGCAATTCTGTTAGCTTCCCTATAAATGTATTTGATTGATGTCCTTCCTGCTTTAAGCAATAGGTACCTATAATCATCAAGCAAATTTGGTGGAAAAAGACTTGTTAAATAACATATTTATGAGTTCTTTATAGTTAGTTTCGATCTTTAGAGGAAGCAGGTCCTTTGAATAGCAATTTTCAACTCGTGAAGAAGGGCCAGTCTTTCCATGTATATATTAGTGGCATAATGGATTCCCATGTTAAATCCAAAAATCCATTTCTTATTGCTGTCCCTGAATTCTCCACCGATTCCTCCTTTACCAGGGTTCGATTTGGAAGCCCCGTCAATGTTAAGCTTAAAGAAGTTTATGTCTGGTGGATCACATTTAATGTTTTTCCCCCCAAGAGGAGGTTCCCATCACAAGGAGGAGGATCATTGTCCCGTAGCGGGTTCCCATAGACTTTGTAGCCCTCAAATGTGGCTACACCTTCCTTACCACAAAACATGTAACCATGCAACTCACTATCAATACTCACCTCATTATCATGAGCACATTATCCTTAAGGAGAGAATAACCAACTAAGGGTTGAGAATCAAAGCATGTAATTTTACTCTCAAAAGAATCATTGTCATAACCCTCTACATGGAACACAACACTATCACAACCTTGTGTCTCATCAAATGTCAATAAAGTAAGATCAAGAGACTCATCTTCATATGTATCAAACAAAGGTGATGTGTTATATTCATAAGCTCTAATCTTAGATTAAACAAAAGGATTTTCAAATAAAAGTGCTAATGCTACAACCAGTCCATAAATTGTTAAAGCTTCCATAAAAGCTAGACTAAGCAATAGCGTACCTCGTATTTTTCCCTCTGCCTCAGGCTGTCTCGCGATACCCTCTACAGCTTGACCCGCAGCAAAGGTGATGTGTTATATTCATAATCATTCATATTATCAACTAGTTCAAGATCATCACTAATGTGAGGTTCATTAAGCATGACACAAAATTCCTCAAATAGTGGATTAACATTACAAGCAAGTTGATTAACACAAGTACCCACAGTAGTTGGACTCAAATTAATCTTGCTAGAAGAATCAATTCGGCCATTGCTAGGATCAACTAGTGTGTGAGCTATCATCTCACATGACAATGTACTAACATTCAATTCACAAGTGTCAACACTAGGTGGATACAAATTGACCTCACAAGAAGATTCAATTCGGTCATCAATAGGATCAACTAGTGTTGGAACACCCCTATCAACAACATTGTCAATATTCATCAAAGACCAATTAAGCTCAACACATGGTAAAGAATCATTAAGCTCAATGCATGGTAAACTATCTTTCATACTCAATTCGGCATCAAGATCACTCAAAGAAGTAGGAGTATTAGGATAAGATTCTTTACCTCGATGTGTATTCAAAGGATCTTCTTTACCTTAAGCTACCAATGGTAAGCTCACTTGACCAATTGGAGGGATGGTCTTGGGCTCCATTCTTTCTTTCAAGCAGGGAAGTTTTTCACATGAAGACTTCTTTAGTAATTTATCTCCTTGAGTATCTACAAAAGAGTCTTCACAACAAGATGAAGAAGTAAATAGGTTGGAATGATGTTGTGACAACTCCCTCTCGTCACTCCGCACAACCTCTCCTTTTTCCGCTCTAGAGTTGTCACATAGCTCTCCCTTACTTCTCTCAATTTTGTATCTCTCATGTTTTTCGGAAAGGGAATGAGCTCCCAAAATGCCCTTCGAAAGATTAGGAATGTGCTTGGTGTCTTTTTTCTTTCCATATGGATTGATAAAGCGACACCTCCAAAATTCATTTAAGGCACTCCAAGTCTCAATTGGGTTCCCCCTTCCTTTCTCATGCTCCGAATGCTTTATAAGAATCCCTTTGAGGGTTCTAGAAGCTTGCTCCACTTTCTTTTTTTTTCAAGTAGTGGTAACTTTCAAAAATCTCATCCAACTTGTGTTCTCATTCGAAGTAACCTTCTTCATTAGATTTTGGACACAAGGTTGGCCACTCCACGTGGAATTTTGCACATTTGCAACGAATAGGTTCTCTCTTTCTTGCACAAGTTGAGCCATGCACGCCTCTATACCCTACTTAGTAGCAAAAATTCCTCACGTCACTCATATTCGCACTCACCTTACCTCTCAACCTAGTGTTTCTTCCAAAGTTGGTAAAGAACCTCTTATCCCAAATCAATTCACAAGGTTGCTAAGCTTTGTGGAAGAATGGATTATTATTTAATGAATGACGGATGACTCAAAAACTAACGGAAAGAGCCAAAGAAGTTCCAACAAAATTAAAACGAGAAATGCTTGAAAGAATTGGTACGAAAAGAATTTGCACTCAAGAACTAGTTAACAACAAGTAAGGACAATTACGAGTCGTTAATTAGCTTGGACAGTCAAAGAAATGAGAAGAAGAAGTGAACAAACCTTGGCCAAACACTTAGAAAATTCGGAGCTGCTTGCAGCGTGTTTTTAAAACACATAACTTTTTCTACAGAGCTCCGATTGATGAACAGTTTGTTGATTTGGAAAGTAGACTCACTGAACTTCAATTTAGATAGGTGATGAGTCTCGTAACTCCTTATATACACAAAGATATGCCCCCCTAAAGTTGGACCAAAATCTGCCAACACTTAAAAAAAAAATATCAAAGTGTTGGAAAAAAACAACTCTCTGAATGTGGAACCCACGCGCCCATCAGGTGCGACTGGGCATCCTGGCGCGTCAGGTTGACGTGGTTACTGGTGTGTCTGTTGACGTGGCATTGACGTCAGCGACTGACGTGGATTTTTTTTTTTTGACATTTTGGGCTGAATTGTTATTTTGATTTTTTGTTTTTGTTTTGGGCCCACACAAACACTTTTCAATCCTTTGACTTGAAGACTTTTGGATCAAACACTCTCTTTGGTCTTCTTCTTCAAGATGAACTTATGAAGACCTATGAACTTTAAGAATACCCAAAACTCAATCTATACCCAAATCAACTTATTTTTCTCCCAAATTTCGGATTTAAGTCCTCTTTGACTAGGAGAACAAACCCCAATAAAAATTAGCTCTAAATAAACTCCAAATTACTAATCCCACTTTGTTAGTTTCTAAACTTTGCAAGAACACCCATGAAGATATGAAGATCTTCAAGAACACTATGAACTTCAAATTTGCAATTTCTTCTAATCAAGTCCAATTAACCCAAATTTCGAATCTAGATCCTCCTCAACATAGAGAACAAAGCCCAATACAAATTGAAATCAACTAACCCAAATTTCTTGTTCTTCGAGTTCTTCAAAACTTCAAACCCAACAATGGTGAATTCTTCCAATCAACTTGAAATGGCCCCAAATTTTGTATGTGGCTTTCTCTCAAGTTAGAGAACAAACCCCAAACTTTTTAAGCTCAAACAACCACGAATTCTTCAAGACCAACTTCAAGTTCTTCTAAAACCTTCAAGTTCAACAATGGTGATTTTTCCAAAGCTCTTCCAAACACCTTGAAACTTTAGATCTAGGTAGACTTGACCTCTAGGAATTCAAATGTACACTCAATTTCACTCAAATTGAACAATAGACCAAATTTTTGAATTTTCTTGGGAATTTTCAATTTTGTTTTTTAGATTTTCAAAATAAGACGAACCTAGGATTAAGAATTGTAGGAACAATCCTTTAGCCTAAGCTCTGATACCAAATGATATGATTCCTACAACCGAAACTCTAGGAATCTAACCTAAATGCTAGAATTGAAAGATAAAAGAAGAATTTGAGATGAGAAGAGAAGGATAGGAGCAAGTCACAATTAGTAAAGGAATTATAGGTAAATTTGGATATATGAAATCCAAACTCTCCTAATCGATTCCTATTAACGAACCTATACTATTTGAATTCAATTAAGAGTTAATCAAATGAATCCACAAATGAACAACTCTACTATGAAATCAATGGAAAAGGGTTTCAATATCCAACAATGGAATTCGCCATAATTAACTATCACTAACACTAATCACTAGATTAGCACTACACTAAACTACCAAACAAATTATCGCTCTTTAAAAGTATTCATCTCAACATTATTCAAAACTAAGTAATGAAATAACTAAGTGGAGTATTTATACTACTGTACTAAAGAAGACTAACTAGCTTATTACAAAAATACCCTTAATGAAGTAAGAGCCTTGTTTGGTTGTCTTCTCCAAAGGATGATGGCTTATCTTTTGATAATATCCTCTTTGCATCATTAGCCACTATTTGCATAACTAGCCCCCATCTTCCAAGCTATCTCCATAGCTTGATCATTTTCACATATAGGTCTTCAATGGCCTTCAAAGGCTCGCTCTTTGTCATTAATGAGTGTGTTGCGTGAAGATACCCGCTTAAGGCCTCTTAAAGCACCTCAAATGTGGTGGATTTGCTCCATGGAACATCATTGGCTTGAGGACGAGCTCCACCACGAATCCTAACCCTCATAATTACCCTTTTAGGTTATCATCTTTCAAAAATCGTGCAATCTCATCCCTGAGGTGCTTGTAGTTAGCGGTTCGATGACTATGGGTTCCATAGTAATTGCAAAATAAGCTCATATCCCTCTGACTGGGATCTGATCTCATTGATCTGGGTCACTTTGCACCATCAATCTTACTTATTGCTTCGACCAATTCTACTAAATCAACATTGAAATTATATTTCGATAACCTCGAATTTTCAATATTGTCTGTAACTGAATCAACTGTTGTAGATTTAGACTACAACCCCAGTCTATCTTGACTTGAATCTACCTTTCTGTCAGAAATTGGTCTTTCATACTGATTATTTATGTTCTGTTCTGGTCTTGAACCGGACCTTTCCTATTGTCCATACGGTTGATATCTTTCTGTTTCAGATCTGAAATCGTGATCAGCATTCCTTCTAGGCTTGTCATGGTTCCGACTCTGGCCAGTCGATCCAGCCAGTAACCCAAACTGGTCATCTTTCACTTGTTTTTTTTTTATTCATACCTATTATGAACATCCGCCCATGTTGTAGCAGGAAATTCCAATCACTACAATAAAATATGCTTTTAGCGGCAATTAATTTGCGACAATAACTTAATTGCAGCTAATTATATTCTAGAATCAATTATTACCGGCAATACCAAACTTTAGCCCTAACAATAAATGTCGTTAAAGGCTTTAGCGACCTTGGATATAATGGCATTAACCAATTGATGGTAAATGTTTTTGTGGCAATAAATATTGCCGTTAAAAGGAAAATATATTGCCACCAAAAGCCTCTTTTGGTGTAGTGAATAGGTTTTCTTTTAATTTCTACGAGGTGCTCGAACTTCGAGGGTTTAATACCTTGGAAAATGCATCTGCTGCCCATTCAGCCGGGACGACCGGCAATAGCATCCATTCCTTTTGGAACCTTATAACAAACTTACGAAGTAACTCAGCATCGCCCGGGGCAATCTTGAAGATAACTTCCTTCCTTGCTATCACCTTCTTTGCTCCAGCATGTGCTTTGATAAAAGCATCCGCAAGCATTTCAAAAGAATGAATCGAATTCACCTGAAGCAATGAATACCAAGTCACTGCCCCTTTGGACAATGTTTCACCAAAATTATTGAGTAGAAAGGATTCAACCTCATCTGGCTACATATCATTCCCTTTTACGGCACAGGTGTATGTCGTCACATGCTCCTGAGGATCTCTGGTCTCATCATATTTGGATAGATCCGGCATTTTGAACCTCTTTAGGATTAATGTAGGTGTTGTATTTGGTGGGTACGACAACTGCACATATCTCTTCGAATCCGGTCCCTTCAGTACCGAAGGGGCTCCTGGAATCTGGTCTATCCGGGAATTGATTGCCTTAATTTTTTTTTCGTTTCAATCCAATCGACCGTTTAATTCTTTCTCATTCTTTTCTAACTGATTGGAAAGGAATTCTAGGTATTGCATAATGTCCGGCATTGTTTTATCACCTTGGGTTTCATTGCTGCTTTCTCCATGCTCAACATTCGTATTGGGTAAGTTTGTTCTAACATTATTTCATCCTACTTGCAAATCAGCAATAGCCTTTTACTGCTTTTCTAGTAGGTCTAGGATCTTTGCTAACCCTGGATTTGCAGCTGCCACTTCTTCTTCGAGCTCATCATTAAGAGTTAAATCATTTCCCGTATGCTTGGATCCACAAGGGGAAATCTAGGCTTGATGGTTCCTTGCCCTGCTTGTCCTGTTGCCAGATCTCTTTCTTGTGCATTAACGTTGTTCTATACTCCATCGCTTGATTTCTAGTGTTTGTAATTGTCAAAAACTACCTGGTAACAGAGATTAAAAGATGATAAGTAAAGTAATTAGAGCAACAAAACAATATCACTATTATCCTTAGCCCCACGGTGGATACCAAACTGTTTACTCTAAAAAGAGTACAATTAAATTTGTTTGTGGTTTAAAGGATACATGATTTGATTTGTTATAAATAGTGAATAAAAAGGCTAATAACGACTAGAGAAATCGAATGAGTAAATCAATAAAGAATTATAAAGCAAAAATGAAATGATTAAGCTTGGGCTTTTTTGATCCTTGGAGAGAATCCTTTGTTGGTTTTTCCTCCGGTCGAACAATTATAGGCCCTAGCCTTGCATAATAAATATGAACCCGGTACAAAAGAATGATAAAATTAGCTAATTGCAAAAGATTGAATAGTAAGAATTTGTATCAGTAATTGTTATTTGATGATCCTGATTAGAGGCCTTTAGGCTCCTTTTATAGTACAAATACATCAACACTTAAACATTGATTAAATTCTAATAATGAGTAACAATAAACAATAAATGCCACTTTAATTCTAAATCGTAATGTTTGCTTCGAATCTGGACCGGTCACACAACGTTAACCTTTCATTAATGACCCGAGGCAATTGCGTTGGTACTCTCTCATTCCGACTAAGTGAAATGACTAAGCAACGTTTCACCTTCAACTACCACGTGCTCCATTCCCATTGTGCCTTGTGTCGAGCTATATTTTGTCATGTATACACTGTATATATGTGTTTATTATTTTGAGCCAAGGGTCTACGGGGGACAATCTCTCTACCTCACAAAGGAGGGGTAAAATCGGCGTACATCCTACTTTCCCCAGACCTCATTTATAAGATTATATTGGGGATGTAATTTTTGTTTATTATTGTGTTAAATAGTAGATGTAACACTGTTGAATAATGTTTGAGCTTCTAGCGTCTGCTATCCGTTTGTGAAAATATTGCTTGCTGGTATAATAATCCATTAATATGTTCGGTACAATCGAAACTGAACTTTCAATAGCATAATCGTTTTCAGAATGTATAGGTGTTAAGTTCTTGAATTTACTAAAATGCAATAGAATCAAATGTGAAACAACAAACCAACAAAAAAGAAAACAATTATATATGACATATTTCAAATATTAATGGAGACTCACTACTATATACGTAGTTAAACTACACAGTGCAAAAAATGACTTTCAACAAGGATTTAAAATATATGCCTCCCAGTGTAATGAACTATTACTGTTTTGTTCTTGAGTAGTTTTTTAAATCATTCATTGTAACTTATTTATAAATGCTTATTAATTATAGTTATATATAATTACCTTTTAAGTAATTTTATTGTGTAAATATTGTTTATGTCATTAGTAAATAGAATTTAAACTCTTTAAAAGATTTAAATTATATACAGTAACATTATAATAATTTCTTACATTATCTGTGTAATTTAACTTGTTATGATAGATTAGTTGTCGTTTATTGCAACTTAACAATTTATAATACAAAATATATTAAATTAAATTTATATAATTATTTAATTTTATAAATATATTTTTAACCATCAACCCCTGACTCAAGCTCATTAAAAAGAGGCATAAACAGGAAGCCGCTAGCAGACATAAAACAAAGCACGTGAATTGACCAAAGGAAAAAAGACCTGATCACTTGACTTTATTGTTCCATTCGGATCAGACTTTTCAACGGCATTGATGCTTCCTAATATTTAATTGAAAAATAGTGAATTTATTCGCACTTCGTCTACTACGAAGTTAAGAACTTATAAAATGCTTTTTGTAGATTTCTTTAAGATATAAGAAATAAACTACTTAATGTATATACATATATCAAAATGCTTTATAAATTGATTAAAAAGACAAATATTTTAACAGCAAGGAAACAGTACATTGATACAACCAAAAACGAAAAACCAACCGATTCCTTGTTAACTTGAAACGTTTCCGCATTTTGTGTGTCTTTTTGTCGTCCAAATAATTTATATCAATAAGTAAAAGGTCTAAGATAGAACTTGCAACAAAATCTGGATTTAATTACTTCGAGAAATGACACTCTTTGTTACAAGGAAGACAAAATACTCAACTTCAGAATGTATGCTCGGATTTTTTTTCTTGTCTTACATATAATAGGTCAATTCATTTCAAGGAAAAAAAGAAACACAAAAATATGATAATATTATCACAATGTTTGTAGAAGAATAAATTACAAAGAAAATACAATAATACACTTCAGGATACTTGCCATGACGATTGTCTATATACTATCAGCAAAAGAGTGAAAATGAAACCAAATTCACCACTTACTATTTAAGAATCACAAGTAGGAATAAAGTTGAAATGGTTGAAGAAACAATCCTGCAGTCTGCAGATGACTCAACAAACAAGAATATGTGTTTGTGTAACGACCCGTTCCCATTAAAATACATATGGGTCTCTATTTTAGATCTTGGAAATGGGTTTCTTGAAATAAGACTAAAATGACAATTTGACCAAACTGGTAACTTTAGTAGGGTCATGAATGTCCAAAATGAAGGTTGATTTATCAACTAGTGTTGTGATAGTGAGATTTTAGGTCGGATAAAATTTCATATCTACCTAAGCAATTTCGAAGTCCTTGGGAAGGACCCTAATGGTGAATTCTACTCTTGGGTCTCATGGTTGTCTCCGAGCTTTTCATATGGATTATGCGGTGGTGATTAATTGAGGTGGCATTGGATGTTCGTGGTACCCGCTCGGCCATGAGGTAGGTTATGATTTCCTTTCAGTAGACTCCGGTTAGTTTTTCGTATTGTTGTGTAGAAGAAACGGAGAATGCATGCATTGGAATCGGAGATTTGGGATGGAACGTTAGGATGGTATTGTTATGTTTACCTTGTTTGTTCGGGCTTATGGCCTGCAGACTCCTTAGGTATTGATGTGGCCCTGTTGATTATCGGTGGATTTATGTGACTTGGGAGTAGTCGACGGAATCTAATTATGCCTATCGATGAGATTATTGTAGTGAATCTAAACGCTAGCTGGGAATGTAAAATGAATCGCGGTAGTGAATGATGTCCTAGTTAAATGGTAACGAGTGACTCGAGTGTAGGGTGAGATTCTTATCCTAAGCAAATATGTCGATTAGGGAAATGGTAATACCGTATGTTAAATGATTGACTTGATGTGTGTTGGGGCTAGCGACCCCGTTATGTGTGTTTGATTGTTCAATTTTGTTGGCTTGATGCCATGTGTAGTTGGTAGATATCAAATTATGCTTGTTGTCCTGGTTCGGATAGGATTGACATACCGTTGTTGGCATTTGTACTTGGATATATTGTGGGCGTACCCACTGTTGGTACTTGCGTTATTGATATATGTTGGCATACCACTGTTGGTATTGTGCTGTGATACGTTATTGACATAACCATTGTGGTATTTGTGATATTGAGCTCGACTGTTGGTGATTGACATATGCATTGCACGCATTCTCTCATATTTATCATGCATGGCCGATATTCAGTGATGATCCGGTATTGTTGATTGAGCGAAACCGATATTTGATAAACTCTTTTACTTGAGTGATTATAAAAAGGGCCGATGTCTGAAGATCCATTCTGAAATCACTGTTTATATGAAATTGACACTTGATAAACTCTTTTACTTTAGTGATTGTGAAAAAGGCCGATGTCTGAGGTTCAATTCCGGAATCGTTGATTTATGAAACTGATATTTGACAACTCGTTTCAGTGATTGTGAGGAGGCCTATGTCCAATGGTTATATTCAGGCATCGTTATTGCATGGCCGATTCTGACGTTGTTCCGGAATCATTTTTAGTGCATGGGCTCCGCTAGTCCCCTAGGGTGGTGCCGGTGAGACTCCCCCTGTGAGCAATTAGCCAGGGTCCCGTCTGTCTGTTTGGCAAAAATTCGGGATGGGTGGCACTTAGACTTCGCGAGTCACGCTGGGTTGTGCTACCTTGACGTCGATATTTCCGTCCGGAGTACATGTGTACACCTTATCTGCATGGCATGGCATCGCATTTATACCATTATCACATTGCATTGCATTATGACTTGGTCGAGATGCATTTGATGATTCTGTTGTGATGATTCTGTTGTGATGATTGTATTGTAATGACTCTAACGTAGTGATTGGTTGGATCGGAAGTACTCAGATTTATCATATGGGGTTTAGATGCTATACATAGGTAATGATGAACATTTGGACTCGATTCTTGTGACTTATATTGCTGACTTGTGCGTGTTAAATTAGTCTAAAACTATTAGTGTATTGTGTTAAGCAAGGTGGACATAAAGGTGTCATAATAAAGAGCTTGCTCCTCAAATACGAACGAGCGACTTAGGAATTGTAAGGATGTTGAGAACTTGTATGGGAGTCTGGCCAACTTATAATTCATTAAAGATTTGTTGTGAATTAAGTTATATTGAAATTGTGATCTACTGTTTTTGGGATGTGCGATTTCATATAGTGAGTATCCTCATTAATCGTGAATTCTTTACCAATATGTACTACTAACCGTTGTCGGCCTATGATACTTACTCAGTACCCGTGTTTGTACTGATATTGCACTTGCTACACCCTTTTTGGGATGTATATTGCTTCAGGTGATTGATCGAAGTATATGCGGAAGTTATGTGGTGCTTGTCTGGAAGGCCTCCTCCCATTTCCTTCCGGGATTGGAGGTTGAGTCTTAGAGTATGATGTCATTCTGAACTTAGTCGCTCTTGTATTAGTCTAGACCAGGTCATGGGAATATTGTATCGGGTCTGTAAATATGTATTGTTGGATTATGAAACATTCGAGTTAGTATTTATAAATGAAATTCTGATGTATTTCTTAATTTCCTAATATTTTGACAGGAATGTTATGAGACTGAAACGTTATATAAACGAGAGGGTTCGCCTACCAAGGTGGGAAGGTAGGTGCCCGCAAAAGCCTAATTTGGGTCGTGACAAGTTGGTATCAGAGCCTAGGTTACCGGTCTACTAGGTACAAGAGCAATGTCGAGTAGAGTCTCATGGAATGGTGCGTAGACGTCCGTGCCCGTCCACGGGAGGCTATAGGGCATCTAGGAAAATTTCCCTCATTTCTTTCAATTTGTGTTATTTTTGTCAAATTGGTATCTGGGTGAGCTCAATTGGTATCTAGACGATTCCAATTGGTATCTATGCGCGAAAGGCAAGTTGTATTTGAAATCAGGTCTGATATGTGTTGAATTGGCCGAGTTGAGATTTTAGTCGCGAACGATTTGAGTTAGTATAATATGGCTGCCAGGTATTACGCCCCAGCAGTCAGCATACCGCTGGAGCATTACCGCTGCAGCGGGCAGGCCACCGCTGAGGCGGCTCCTTCTATTTCTTCCTCGACCGCTTCTGCGGCCCATGTACCGCCGAAGCGGGACCACTGTAGCGGTAATACTAGAATCAGAGACCTGGACCCTTCCCCTGTTTCCAGTTGATTTTTCCTGTTTCAGTCAATTAACAGACCAGATAAATAATAGCAACAATCTAAACAACAGTTATGTCACAACAAGCCCGACAAGAGCAAGAATCATTCGAGTCACTACTACGAAAATGATTACCATTACCAAAACAAAGGAACTACGCAGTCATCGTCACAAAGCAATTATCCAAATATGAGCCATAAACCAGGCTGGCCGAAAACCAAAAACAACATCATCCAAACAAGGGAAACAAAACAAACCAAAGAAAAAGAAAGATTGTTTGAAACTGCAGAACCCAACATGGGCAACCATATTTTCATCAAAAGGGAAAGGGGGAGAGGGGTCTCTAATCATCCATCTTGCTCATGGCGTTATCATCGTCAGAGCTGCCAACTGTCTCCACCTGCCCAGCTGCACCACCGGCCTCATGGGGCATCTCCAGGAAGGAATACCTGTCAGAGTCGTCCTCGTCGCCCACGGGAATCAGCACGCCAAGACGCATAGTGTCCCATATGGCCTTTGTTCCTCTCCAGTTATAGATGAACACTTTTTCCCGGGATCTGTTCCTGGAAACCTCAGCATCAAAGTCCTCCCGAAGTTTCCTGTGGTCTGTGGCCAAGGTAGAATATACTGTCTGCATGGAGGCAAGCGACTCTCCCATAGTCTTTTTGGTATAGAAATAACCCGTCATCTCATCCCTGGTGACAAAAGCGGCAGCATCACCCGATGAACTGGAACCATCAGCTGGCATGGGCATCGCCCGGAACATGGCCTCCATCTCATCAAAGCACATCTCTATGCGCTCAAAAGGACCCTAAAGGCGAGAGGCTCCAGTCCCAGTCCCCTGACCGCCCTCATCACCGGCCTCGTCATCAGCCCCAGCCCCACTGCCTCCCTCTTGGGCATCACTAACATTCCTCCTCTTCATACTCTCCATGCTAACCACGACAGTACCCCTACCCTTCACCAGAAGTGGGTGAAATAAACTATCACTAAGCACCCACTCATCCGTCGCATTTTCTCTTGGCACCTTAAACCTCTTGCAAAGCGAGGTGATCAAGGACGGAAACATAAAACTTGCACCCCCGTCCCTCAGGAAGTCCTTCCACTCCGCAACCACCTGAGAGCCGACATTAACTGGTATGTCCGCAAGGATACAGGCAACAACCAAAGCACGAGGGAGTCACATCCCTACACGCTACGAGCGACAATGTACAACCACCGCTTTGCCTTCGTAGTAAAACAATCACTAAAGATCGCAACCCTGCTATTGGCCCAAATGGCATACCTCATCTCACTCTCATGAACCAACATCGAAGCCAAGCACCTCAAATCCTGCTCCGCCGCCTTGGCTGCAAAAGGCTCCTCTGGATAATTGTCAAGTTTGTACACCCTATTGATGGCCTTGGGCCCCACTTTCACCCTAGTACCCCGGATAACAATCTCTGGGCTAAGAGAATCCCAATTGACCGTAGGCAACATAGCGTAAAAATCCCTCACCCAGTTTTGGTTGCAACGACCGGGTCCTCGACCAAACGATTCCACTTGATTCGATTTAATCGGGCAAGAAAGTCCGAGGCCCATTTTTCCACGTTGTTCATGTCGAAGCCCTGCTCCAATATTAAGGATATGGACAGCTGCTGCAAGTACAACTGGTAGCTATCGGGTGTTGGAAATTTCTCATAGGTGGGAACCTCCTCCTCACCTTGAACTTGTTGAATTTCTTCTAGATTCTGTGCCATTTACCTGGAAAGGATTTAGGAAGGAGTTAGATTCACATCATAGCAGAAGGAAACAACTTGAAACGAAAGAAATTCACCCCCCCCCCCATCGCAGAATCTACCAGCTGCAGAAACTGCAGGTACCGCTGCAGCAGTCTGCAGATCGCTTCAGTGGTGCCGCTGTTAGGGTAAACAGGCCGCTACATCGGCCATGTACAATTCCCCACTGACCGCTAAAGCGGTAGGACGACCGCTGCAGCGGTATCGTTGTCCCCAACAGACCCATTGAGAATTTCAGTTCCCGACTCCAAATTTCGACCCAAACATCATTTCCCAGCCCGGATCTAACCATAAATCAAGGTGCATGAATTCTAAGCCCATTAAGGGACTGTTCTAACAACAAACCAACATAGATTTTGGGATTATCCGAATAAAATCTTGAGTAAAATTTCTTTACTATGTTTGAGTTTTTAGGTCCAAATTTGTTTATCAACTACGCAACACTCAATGTTTAGACGATCCTAACGCTAAATTAATTATAAATCTCAGCCTATCAATGCCCCATGGACCCATTAACCAAAAACCCAACTTTGGCAGTTAATAAACCCATTAATCGAGGCATAAGGACCTACAAATCATGCCTACCAACTCTAATACAAGTATAGAGGAGAAATTTCTTACCTTGAGGGCTGAGAATTCGGGTATGGTTGGAGATGATTGTGAATGACCTTGGAAACCCTCTTTTCCTTCCTTTTAGGGAACAATTTGTTGGAGTTTAAGTTTGGATTAAAGTGTAGGTTGAATATGTGGGTATTTGAAGGGATTTTATGGGGTTGGAGGGGAGTTAAAAGGCTGTGTTCGATTAGGAGTTGGGGAAATAGCCGTATGTAAGGGAGGAATATTTGTAGGAATGGGAAAAGGTGGGAAGAGAAAGAGGCTTTTATTTCTTTTCTGGTTTCTGCCAACTGCTCCAGCGACAGGCTTACTGTCGAAGCGGTAACCCTGAAGTGGTAGACTTGCCGCTGAAGCGGTAAAAAGTGGAAAAGTCCCACCAGCTTACTGACTATGACCTGCAATTAAATCTCACCCATGTATTTTCCCCGTGGACCTATGTGTAAAGCTTATCTAAGCTTACCAGAGTCATCACCCTCAATACGCCCTTGCCATTCGGGGATGAACGGTTGTTTAATTGGTATCTGATGTAATGACCTATTCCGTCGTTGCGGTGAACTTCGAAATATTCTTGTCACCGGCTCCCAAAGACATGCTTGAGCCTTCCCTTGCAACTTGGGAACCGTGAACTTGATCGGGAAATCGTATGAGTTGCGCGTAAAGAATTAGATCGGGGCCCTCGAGCCCAGCTTTGACCGCTTCAGTGTCATGCTCATCGCCCCAGTGGTGCCGCAGCAACAACTTGTCTGCTGTAAAAGCGGCAGGGCAGTGAATCCCATTCGACCGCCCTAGCGTCACCTTTGAAGCCGAAGCGGTGACGAGACCGCCCCTGCGGTCACAAGCAGTGATTCCACCTATTTAAGTGACATTTCGGGAATTGGCTTCATTTCTGAAAACCTTAGAGGGTCCAGCCGTCTTTGGAGTAATTTTGGAGCAAAAAATGATACTTCCTTGGGAAAGATTATCCTCCTAACCTCTTCCATCCATTCTCCCAACATTGATTCTCATTAACTATCCGTGTCTAGAATCACAAATGTGTAGCTCAAATCTCTTAAGTTCCAAAATGATTAACTCTTGTCCTTCTTGATATAAAAGTCCTTGGAATATTTTCCTATGCTTATCATCCTAACATGATTCCCAACCTAATCCTTCACCTATCCCATTAAAATACATATGGGTCTCTATTTTAGATCATGGAAATGGGTTTCTTGAAATAAGCCTAAAATGACAATTTGACCAAACTAGTAACTTGAGTTGGGTCATGAATGTCCTAAATGAAGGTTGATTTATCAACTAGTGTTGTGATAGTGAGATTTTAGGTAGGATAAAATTCCATATCTGCCTAAGCTATTTCGAAGTCCTTGGGAAGGACCCTAATGGTGAATTCTACTCTTGGGTCTCATGGTTGTCTCCGAGCTTTTCATATGGATTACGCGGTGATGATTAATTGAGGCGTCATTGGATGTTCGTGGTACCCGCTCGGCCATGAGATAGGTTATGGTTTCCATTTTGTAGACTCCGGTTAGTTTTCCGTATTGTTGTGTAGAAGAAACGGAGAATGCATGCAAAGGAATCAGATATTTGGTATGTAACGTTAGGATGGTATTGTAGTGTGTGACTTGTTTGTTCGGGCTTATGACCTGCAGACTCCTTCGGTATTGATGTGGCCTTGTTGATTATCAGTGGATTTATGTGACTTGGGAGTAGTGGACGGAATCTAATTATGCCTATCGGTGAGATTATTGTTGTCACGACCCAGCAAGGGGCAATGACGGGTACCCGGGGCTATCCACCGAGCACCACTCGTGCTACTACTCATCTTGCTCATTTAATGGTCTTTTATCGGCTTTATACCCAAATTGTAGGAAAATCATATTTTACATGGAAACATAAATACTTTTTATATACATTTGCCTCTCGTCCATCAAAATAATATATACATATAATAGCATTTCGTGAGACCATCTGACCCACACTGCCCATCTACGAGCCTCTACTGGGGTACTAAACATAAGGACGGGACAAGACCTCGTCATGCCCAAAGATACATATACATGAATATACACAAAAGAATCGTCATAAGCACCTCCGAACAAAGGAGTGCTTTCAATCGGCTGACAACTACTGCTGGTCTGGGTCGAGCTCTCCTCCCTGTCTATCTGCGGGCATGAACACAGCCTCCAAGGAAAACGGACGTCAGTACGAATATTGTACTGAGTATGAGAGACATAAACAAAGAAATAGAACAATGACATAAATGAAATACCAATATGGAACATCTATATCTAACTGTCATGTATAAAAGAATTAAGTCATGCTGTCTTACTCATACTCGTCATCATATCATGTATGCATAAAGTATAAGCTGCCCGTCCATATCGGATCAGTGTGATAATCATAACATTAGCCTGCGTCCAGGCCTCCCGCATCCGGGGTATCATCTCATGCCGCCCACTAGTGGTGTCTGCCCATGCCATTTGGCCGTGGTGTATCGTATAGCTGCCCGCCTTAGCAGTGACTGCCCGACCAACTAGCGGCGGTGTTATATCATCATCATACATGCTCATCACAATATTCTTATCGTAACATACTCATCATAATACATGCATAAGGCTTATGAACAACTTTACTTTATCGGGATGACGTAAGGTCGTGATCTCCCGATTTCATTATGGAGCAATTATTGACATCCTGCCTCACCTTGAAGGAACTAACATATAAGGTGAGTGTGAGCAATGAATAACATCATGCCATTTTAGAATCATCATATCATATCTCTTATCTTATATTACCGTTCATAGATGTAGGCTTTTAGCTTTCCAGAATATAGGAACTCATGAAGAAGAGGAAAATTATGCAATGAGATTCATGCCATTAGAAAGAAGGGACTAGCCTCACATACCTTTGACGTTTAACTAAGCTATCGTTCGCTTGTTCTCCTTCGATATCGCGTTTCTACCTTCAAAAGAGAATTCGCATTTACGTTAGTTAATCGACTATAAGAACGCGCTACTATTTCTAGGGAAAATTGGGCGGCACTTCCGTTGGCTATACTACTTTTCCCATATTCTATATCAACTACCAAACATTCATAATTCAATCCAACTATCATTCAATTATGGCACTATTCACATTTTAGAACTCATTTACTACACTCTTCCATAATCCAAGTGTTTCAACGTTTTCACACTTCAATCATCATGAGAAGGTCATCAAACTTACCTTAGATGTTGTAGGAATGAGCCTTGAGTAGCAATACTCTTTTATACCAAAAACCCTATTTCACTCCTTAGCAATTTCTTGGTGTAGATGAACTTTGATGTGATTCTTACACTTGATTTCATGGATTTGATGTTATTGACCTTGATTTTCCTTTAATCCTCTTGAATTCTTGTGAATGAAGTGTTTAGAGTGTTCTAGATACTTCTTGAGTCGTGTAGATGAGAAATGAATAAATGAGCTTAGGGTCCCTTTTAATAACTCAAAACCTGATTTTTAATGAACAGTAGTCGGGTGCACAGTGGCCGTAAACCCAGTTTACGGGCCGTATTCTGGTTTACGGTCCGTCCTTCACGACCGTATTTAAACATATCAGAAACAGAAAGGTTTGCTAGAGTCATGGTGGTTTACGGTCACAGTTTACGGGCCGTATTTTGATTTACGGTTTGCTGAGTCGTATTTAACCATTTCGTCGTTTGGCAGAAAGTTGAAGTTTTTGGAATGTTGAAGGACGATGACAGTTTACGGTCCGTAAACCACTTTATGGGCCGTATTCTATTTTACGACCCACTAGGTCGAAGTGCAAATCTGTAACTTTCTCATTTCCAAAATTCATAAATAGTCATTCCCTACGTAGTAAAACATCGCACACTCATACACTTCGTTGGTCTACTCGTTGTACGTTCACGGAGAAATTTCTGAGGTGTAACATTCTTCCCCCCTTTTGGAACATTCGTCCTCAAATGTTAAGTCATCGGGGATTCTAGAAAAATTTCGCCAGAGTTTCCCCTTTAATTTGGCACTACCAACCTGTCACAACATCCCATAATATCATCGCCTCACAGAGCTACATCACAACATCGACATATCTGTGGCCACACGCGACCAAAAGCACGAAAATAAACATACATACCTTATATCGCTGGCGTTTCATCTTGAATATATCCTGGGGGCTGTAATAAATGCGGATACTTAGACTTCATACTCTCTTCCGCTTCCCAAGTCATTTCTTCCCGGTTATTGTTTCGCCACAAGACTTTAACTGAAACCACCTCTTTGTTTCGGAGTTTTCGCACTTGCATGTCGAGGATAGCAATAGGCACTTCTTCATAGGTTAGCTTTTCTGTTACTTGCACATCATCTATAGGAACAATCTTTGTGGGATCTCCAATACACTTGCGGAGCCTCAAAACGTGGAAAACTGGGTGGACTGATTCAAGCTCCGAAGGCAAATCCAATTTATAGGCTACATGACCCACCTTGCGGATAATTTTATAGGGTCCAATGTATCTAGGACTTAGCTTCCCTTTCTTACCAAATCTCATCACCCCTTTCATTGGCGATACTTTCAAAAATACCCAATCACTAACTTTAAATTCCAAGTCTCGTCGGCGATTGTCCGCATAAGACTTTTGGTGACTTTGGGTTGTTAACAATCGATCTCGGATCACCTTAACTTTTTTCCACCGCTTGTTGAATTAATTCAGGGCCTACTAGTTGTGCTTCTCCTATTTCAAACCACCCAATTGGGGATCTACATTTCCTTCCATATAAAGCTTCATACGGAGCCATTTGAGTACTGGAATGATAGCTGTTATTATACGCAAATTCGATTAACGGTAAATGATCATCCCTACTTCCACCGAAATCCAACACACATGCTCGTAGCATATCTTCCAAGGTCTGAATAGTACGCTCGGCTTGTCCGTCAATCTGCGGATGAAATGTCGTGCTAAGCTTCACTTGAGTGCCTAGACCTTCTTGGAAGGACTTCCAAAACCTGGTTGTAAACTGTGCTCCTCTATCTGTGATAATGGATAATGGAATACCATAAAGTTGCACAATTTCTTTGAGATATAACCTTGCGTAATCTTCAGCTGAGTATGTAGTCTTAACTGGGAGAAAATGGGTTGCTTTCGTCAACCTGTCCACGATCACCCATATGGAATCATACTTGCCGCGGGAACGAGGTAATCCCACAATAAAATCCATGTTAATCACTTTCCATTTCCAAGTAGGGATTTCTATTGCTTACAATAAGCCTCATGGCTTCTGATGTTCAATCTTTACTTGTTGGAAATTTGGACACTGCGCTACAAATTTGGATATGTCTCTCTTCATCCCATCGCACCAATACATCATCTTGAGATCATGATACATTTTAGTTGCACCTGGATGAATAGAATACCGAGAATAATGTGCTTCTTCTAGAATTCGTTGGCGCAACTCCGCTACATTCGGCACACACAGCCTGCCTTGGTATCTAAGAATTCCGTCCATAGAAACTTCAAATGGAGATTTTTCTTTTCCATGAGATGTGTCCCTGTAACGACACAATTTAGGATCTTCATATTGCCATTCTTTCACTTCTATATCCAAAGATGAAGTTGTGGGGTCATTGATGCCAATCCCTGCATTACCCGAATCAATCACACGCACTCCAAGATTAGCTAATTGGCGGAGCTCATGAACCATCTCTTTCTTTTCCGGAGGGACTTCACATAAACTGCCCATTGATCGGCTAAGCGCATCGGCTACTACATTCGCTTTTCCGGGGTGATACAAAATGTTCACATCATAATCCTTCAATAAGTCTAACCACCGCCTCTGCCGCAGGTTCAACTCCTTCTGCTTGAAAATGTACTGAAGGCTTTTGTGATCTGTATAGATATCAACATGTACACCATACAAATAATGCCTCCATATTTTAAGGCATGAATAACCGCAGCCAATTCGAGATCATGAGTCGGATAATTCCTTTTATGTTTCCGTAATTGTCTCGAAGCATATGCAATAACTTTACCATGCTGCATCAATACGCACCCTAATCCGACACCGGAAGCGTCACAATACACCACATAGCCATCTGACCCTTCTGGAAGTGTTAAGATCGGAGCTGAGGTCAACCTGTCTTTCAACTCTTGGAAGCTGCGTTCACAAGCATCATTCCACTGACATTTTGCTGACTTCTGGGTTAGCTTCGTCAATGGGGTTGAAATAGACGAGAACCCCTCTACGAACCTTCTGTAATAACCTGCCAACCCTAGAAAACTACGAACTTCTGTAGGCATCGTAGGCCTTGGCCAAGTCTTCACAGCTTCAATTTTCTGAGTGTCGACTCGAATGCCATCATTTGAAATAACATGGCCCAGAAATGTCACAGAATGTAGCCAAAACTCGCACTTTGAAAATTTTGCATACAATTCTCGGGTTCGAAGAATGCCAAGAACAATTCGCAAATGATCTGCATGTTCCGATTTCGTGCGAGAATACTCCAGAATAGCATCAATAAATACTATCACAAATAGGTCCAAGAGAGGCCTGAATACGTTGTTCATCAAATTCATAAACACGGCCGGAGCATTAGTCAACCCAAACGACATTACTCGGAATTCATAGTGACCATATCTCGTTCTAAAGGCCGTCTTGGGAATATCCGCTTCTCTAACTCTCACCTGATGGTAACTCGATCTCAAATCTATTTTTGAAAACCATTTGGCACCCTGTGGCTGATCAAATAAATCATCAATCCTCGGAAGAGGATATTTGTTCTTTATCGTCACTTTATTCAATTGCCTGTAGTCGATACACATTCGTAGAGATCCGTCTTTCTTTCTTACAAACAAGACCGGTGATCCTTACGGTGATGAACTGGGTCTAATAAACCCCTTTCCAAGCAAGTCTTTCAACTGCGCCTTTAGCTCTTTTAATTCTGCCGGAGCCATTAGATAAGGAGGAATAGAAATAGGCTTGGTGTCCGGCAACACATCAATGGCAAAGTCAATATCTCTCTCTCTGGAGGAAGACCTGGAAGTTCGTCTGGAAACACATCTGCGAATTCATTCACGACCGGAACTGATTGGAAAGTTGGCGGCTTTGACTCGGTGTCATGAACCCGAACTAAATGATAAATATAACCCTTGGCTATCATCTTCCTTGCCTTAAGGTAGGAAATAAACCTACCCTTTGGAGATGCTGCATTACCCTTCCATTCAAGCACGGGCTCTCCCGGGAATTGGAATCGAACCACTTTCAATCGACAATCAACATTAGCATAGCACGAGGCCAACCAATCCATGCCCATAATTACATCGAAATCCAACATTTCCAACTCAATCAAATCAACTGTGGTCTGGTGATTACATATCACAACTACACAATTTTTATACACTTGTCTTGCTATCACGGGATCACCAACCGAAGTAGATACCTCGAAAGGTTCGATTGGCTCAGGTTTCACCCCAATACAACCAGCAACATATGGAGTAATATAAGAAAAGGTAGAACCCGGATCTATCAGTGCGTATACATCACGGGAGAATATAGACAATGTACCTGTAACCACATCCGGGGAGGACTCAAGATCCTGCCGTCCGGCTAAACCATATACACGGGGCTGAGTGGCACCTGAAGTAGATGCTGCCCCTCTACCTCTACCTCGGCCTGCTGACATCTGAGGAATCTGTCCTGCCGGGCGTGCTGAGGAGGAACTAGCTGCTGAACCTGTGGGCTGAACTCCAACTCTACCACTCATCGACGGGAAATCTCTCATCATGTGCCCAACTTGGCCACAAGTATAGCAAGCGTTCGAACCCTGGCGACACTGTCCGGAATGCAATCTACCGCACTGGCTGCATCGCGGTACTGGGGGTTTCCTCTGACTATAATCTTCCCTGAACTGGGAATCTGGAGTCCTCGAACTCTGGCCCTGTCCTGAGCGGAAGGAGCGATCAAATCTCCTACCTGTAAATCGAGGAGGTGCACTGGTCACCGACTGGCCTGAGTAACCAGAATATGTCTGCCTTGATCCCCCTCTATAACCATTGCCTGCTCCCATAGATCTCGCCCTCTTGCCTTGCCTTCTTTCGTTATCGCAGTCATTCCTTAGTGGTTGTTGTCACCCCTCTAAATTCTGAGCATGGGCCTGTATTCGGGAAATATCCATCCCGTCTTGCAACGAAGCCGTTAAACAATCTCTGAATAAATGTGGCCCTAGGCCACTTACAAATATATGTACCCGATTTCCCATGTCGGCCACAATAGCCGGGGCATATCTAGCCAAAGAATTAAATTGCATGTTATATTCCCGGGAACTCATATTCCCTTGCCTCAGATTTAGAAATCTATCCGCTCTAGCTCGGCGAATCTCGGGTGGCAAATAGTGACGAATAAAAACATCCACGAATTGTTGCCAAACCAGAGGAGGTGTATTCTCTCCTCGTGACATTACCCTGTTGTTATACCATAAAACTGCCACATCCCGGAGTCTATAAGATGCCAACTCCACGGATTCAGTTTCAGAGGCATGGACAATCTTCAATGTCCTCAACATCTCATCTATGAAACCCTGCGGGTCTTCATCCGGCTTTGACCCGAAGAACTCCGGAGGATTTAGACTCATAAAATCACGGGCTTTGGTACTTGTTGCCCGATCACTTGAGCTCGCATTTTGTCATTGTGCATGTGCGGCGACCAACTGTGTCAATAAATGGATGGCCTCAGTCATTTGTTGACCCGAAGCAACAAGTGGAGGAGTTGGAGCTGGAGCTTCTCCTTGTTCTTCCACATTAGGTGGGGTAGAAGAAGTGTTAGACAAGGCCTCATTATGTGATTCGCCTTCTTCTATATTCATCGGAGGCTCTATTTCTACCCGCCTCTTTATCGTAGTCTTGCCCTTCTGGGCGGCTGCAGCCTTTCCCTTTGGCGGCATTCTGAAATCATAACACACTATTATGGAGGATAAATCTTAAACATGGCTCTATCGCACGATCTCATGAGAAAAAGGATGGTCATTTTTCCTAAATGCCCTGTAGCCTCTTGTTTATTGATGTGGCGCGCAACACACCATAAACAAAACTCTACTAGACACGGCTCGTAGACACTTCCTAGGACTGAACCGCTCTGATACCACTTTTGTCACGACCCAGCTAGGGGCCATGACGGGTACCGGGGGATAACCACCGAGCACCACTCGTGCTACTACTCATCTTGCTCATTTAATGGTCTTTTATCGGCTTTATACTCAAATTGTAGGAAAATCATATTTTACATGGAAACATAAATACTTTTTATATACATTTGCCTCTCGTCCATCAAAATAATATATACATATAATAGCATTTCGTGAGACCATCTGACCCACACTGCGCATCTACGAGCCTCTACTGGAGTACTAAACATAAGGACGGGACAAGACCCCGTCATGCCCAAAGATACATATACATGAATATATACAAAAGAGTGCTTTCAATCGGCTGACAGCTACTGCTGGTCTGGGTCGAGCTCTCCTCCCTGTCTACCTGTGGGCATGAACACAACGTCCAAGGAAAACGGACGTCAGTAAGAACATTGTACTGAGTATGAGAGGCATAAACAAAGAAATAGAACAATGACATAAAGGAAACACCAATATGGAACATCTATATCTAACTGTCATGTATAAAAGAATTAAGCCATGCTGTCTTACTCATACTCGTCATCATATCATGTATGCATAAAGTATAAGCTGCCCGTCCATATCGGATCGGTGTGATAATCATAACATTATCCTGCGTCCAGGCCTCCCGCGTCCGGGGTATCATCTCATGCCGCCCACAAGTGGTTTCTGCCCATGCCATTTGGCCATGGTGTATCGTATAGCTGCCCGCCTTAGCAGTGACTGCCCGTCCAACTAGGCGCGGTGTTATATCATCATCATACATGCTCATCATAATATGTTTATTGCAGCATACGCATCATAATACATGCATAAGGCTTATGAACAACTTTACTTTATCGGGGTGACGTAAGGTCGTGATCCCCCGATTTCATTATGGAGCACTTATCGACAACCTGCCTCACCTTGAAGAAACTAAAATACAAGGTGAGTGTGAGCAATAAATAACATCATGCCATTTTAGGATCATCATATCATATCTCTTATCTTATATTACCGTTCATAGATGTAGGCTTTTAGCTTTCCGGAATATAGGAACTCATGAAGAAGAGGAAAATTATGCTATCATATTCATGCCATTAGAAAGAAGGGACTAGCCTCACATACCTTTGACGTTTAACTAAGCTATCGTTCGCTTGTTCTCCTTCGATATCGTGTTTCTACCTTCAAAAGAGAATTCGCATTTACGTTAGTTAATCGACTATAAGAACGCGCTACTATTTATAGGGAAAATTGGGCGGCACTTCCTTTGGTTATACTACTTTTCGCATATTCAATATCAACTACCAAACATTCATAATTCAATCCAACTATCATTCAATTATGGCACTATTCACATTTTATGACCCATTTAATACACTCTTCCATAATCCAAGTGTTTCAACGTTTTAATACTTCAATCATCATGAGAAGGTCATCAAACTTACCTTAGATGTTGTAGGAACAAGCCTTGAGTAGCAATACTGTTCTATACCAAAAACCTTATTTCACTTCCTTTGCAATTTCTTGGTGTAGATGAACTTTGATGTGATTCTTACACTTGATTTCATGGATTTGTTGTTATTGACCTTGATTTTCCTTTGCTCCTCTTGAATTCTTGTGAATGAAGTGTTTAGAGTGTTCTAGAGACTTCTTGAGTCGTGTAGATGAGAAATGAATAAATGAGCTTAGGGTCCCTTTTAATAACTCAAAACCTGATTTTTAATGAACAGTAGTCGGGTGCACAGTGGTCGTAAACCCAGTTTACGGGTCGTTTTCTGGTTTACGGTCTGTCCTTCACGACCGTATTTAAGCATATCAGAAACAGAAAGGTTTGCTGGAGTCATGGTGGTTCACAGTCACAGTTTACGGGCCGTATTTTGATTTACGGTCCGTATTCTGAGTCGTATTTAACCATTTCGTCGTTTGGCAGAAAGTTGAAGTTTTTGGAATGTTGAAAGACGATGGCAGTTTACGGTCCGTAAACCACTTTACGGGCCGTATTCTATTTTACGACCCACTGGGTCGAAGTGCAAATCTGTAACTTTCTCATTACTAAAATTCATAAATAGTCATTCCCTACTTAGTAAAACATCGCACATTCATACACTTTGTTGGTCTACTCGTTGTACGTTCACGGAGAAATTTCCGAGGTGTAACAATTGTAGTGAAGCTAAACGCTAGCTGGGAATATAAAATGAATCGCGATAGTGAATGATGTCCTAGTTAAATGGTGACGAGTGACTCGAGTGTATGGTGAGATTCTTATCCTAAGCAAATATGCCGATTAGGGATATGGTAATACCCTATATTAAATGATTGACTTGATGTGTGTTGAGGCTAGCGACCCCGTTATGTGTGTTTGATTGTTCAATTTTGTTGGCTTAATGCCATGTGTAGCTGGTAGATATCAAATTCTGCTTGTTGTCCTGGTTCGGATAGGATTGACATACCGTTGTTGGTATTTGTACTTGGATATATTGTGGGCATACCCACTGTTGGTATTGTGATTTGATGCGTTGTTGACATAACTGTTGTTGTATTTGTGATATTGAGCTCGACTGTTGGTGATTGACATATGCATTGCACTTATTCTCTTATATTTATCATGCATAGACGATTTCCGGTGATGATCTGGTATCGTTGATTGAGCGAAACTGATATTTGATAAACTCCTTTACTTGAGATTGTGAAAAAGTCCGATGTCCGAAGATCCATTGCAGAATCGTTGTTTATATGAAATTAACACTTGATAAACTCTTTTATTTGAGTGATTGTGAAAAAGGTCGATGTCCGAGGTTCAATTCCGGAATCGTTGATTTATGAAACTCATATTTGACAACTCGTTTCAGTGATTGTGAGGAGGCCTATGTCCAATGGTTATATTCAGGCATCGTTATTGCATGGCCGATTCTGACGTTGTTCCGGAATCATTTTTAGTGCATGGGCTCCGCTAGTCCGCTAGGGTGGTGCCGGTGAGACTCCCCCTGTGAGCAATTAGCCAGGGTCCCGTCTGTCTGTTTGGCAAAAATTCGGGATGGGTGGCACTTAGAGTTCGCCAGTCACGCTGGGTTGTGCTACCTTGACGTCGATATTTCCGTCGGGAGTACATGTGTACACCTTATCTGCATGGCATGGCATCGCATTTATACCATTATCACATTGCATTGCATTATGACTTGGTCGAGATGCATTTGATGATTCTGTTGTGATGATTCTGTTGTGATGACTCTAACGTAGTGATTGGTTGGATCAGAAGTACTCAGATTTATCATATGGGGTTTAGATGCTATACATAGGTAATGATGAACATTTGGACTCGATTCTTGTGACTTATATTGCTGACTTGTGCGTGTTAAATTAGTCTAAAACTATTAGTGTATTGTGTTAAGCAAGGTGGACATAAAGGTGTCATAATAAAGAGCTTGCTCCTCAAATACGAACGAGCGACTTAGGAATTGTAAAGATGTTGAGAACTTGTATGGGAGTCTGGCCAACTTATAATTCATTAAAGATTTGTTGTGAATTAAGTTATATTGAAATTGTGATCTACTGTTTTTGGGATGTGCGATTTCATATAGTGAGTATCCTCATTATTCGTGAATTCTTTACCAATATGTACTACTAACCGTTGTCGGCCTATGATACTTACTCAGTACCCGTGTTTGTACTGATATTGCACTTGCTACACCCTTTTTGGGGTGTAGATTCCTTCAGGTGATTGATCGAAGTATATGCGGAAGTTATGTGGTGCTTGTCTGGAAGGCCTCCTCCCTTTTCATTCCGGGATTGAACGTTGAGTCTTAGAGTATTAGTCTAGACCAGGTCATGGGAACATTGTATCGAGTCAGTAAATATGTATTGTTGGATTATGAAACATTAAAATTAGTATTTATAAATGAAATTCTGATGTATTTCTTAATTTCCTAATGTTTTGAAAGGAATGTTATGTGACTGAAACATTATATAAACTAGAGGGTTCGCCTACCAAGGCGGGAAGGTAGGTGCCCGCACGAGCCTAATTTGGATCGTGAGAGTTTGCTCCGTGACTTATTTTTCTAACTTTTTTGTTTACCCAAAAAAGGTAACAATTGAATTTATACGCGGTTTAAAGGATACGTGGTTTAATCTGTCGTTAACATAATGAAATATGGAAGAACAATCAATTATGTATAAAGAGCGAGGATAGAAATAGCTAGCCTGAATCCGTTATTGTTTGCCCCTGTAGTTGGTCAGGTACAGAGCGTTTGCTATGTGCCTGAGCCTAGTTGTTATTGATCTTCATAATGTGAATATAAGATTTTACAAAGTGTGAGAGTAAAAATCAGATGATCCTAATGAGAGAGTTTACCCCTATTTATAGTACAAGGGTTAAAACCCTAATTTTCCCTTAAATGTGGTAAAAATACGCTAATTACCACTACTGGCGGAGCCACAACGGCTGTAGTGTAACAGACGGCGGAATTGGCGGCGAGAAATCTGACCCGTCACGAATTTCTCGCGTTCATGCTAATCGGCATCACTTCGGCCTAACGGACTAACGACCCCTCGGACTTCATTTCATCCGAATCACCGAGCTCAAACCAACGTCACATTTTGAAGTCACATTCCTATTTTTCTCCGAACTCTCATCGGAAGGTCATAACTTGTTTACCAGGTTTTTTCCGTATAAAAATAGTCCCCACACTTCCTGGATCGGAGTTTATTAGAGTAATGGGAAGTGGAATGATAACCTCGGTATCTTCTCTTGTAAGCTTCTTTTCGAAAACGGGCGGGAAACCAGACGTCCTTTCACACCACATCTTTCTGACTTCGGACACGTGTATCTTCCTGATTGGTCCGCCCCTTCGGTTCTTGAATTCGAAACATCTCGCCATTATTACTCTTCCTCTATAAAAGGTCGATTTTCCACTGTTCACTATTTACTACTCGATCAATTACTCCTCGAGCTTTCTCTGAATCTTCAACTTTGTTCTTGCCTGCCTTCAAACCTTCATCTACCAATTGTCATATCTTCATCCCAATCTTTGAACCTCCAACCCAATCTTCAAATCTTCATTTCAAATCTTCAAATCTTCATCCCAGACCTTCAAATCTTCATCCCAGATCTTCATATCTTCATCCAAATCTTTATATCTTCATACAAATCTTCATAATAAATGGCAACGAATTCCAGATCTTCTTCCAGAAACGTTTCACCAGCCGCTTCTCCACGTTCAGCTAGCCTGAGGTTAACCCTTAGGCTGATCTCTACGAACCTCGGGCTCAAGATATTTTTCCCTCGAACTATCATTTCGATATCGAATTCGTGGTCGAGGCTGCTCTGAAAAAGTCCTCAAAGTCGTACAGGGGTTACGATGTCAGACGTTACCTTTCCTCGATCAAGGAAAAAGACCTCTCACGAGTCCGAACTGATTGTGACTGGACGGTCCGGTCTTTCGAGATCGTTGTTCCGGGTGCGGACGACGACATCACCACCTTCAGGGATGCATATTCAAATGTATACAGCTATCCCTTCACACTCAACCTCGACTCTCCGATCGACCAAGTTATCCTCGATATGTGCCAAATGTACAACTTGTGCCTCATACAAATTGGTCCGCCTGTCTGGCGGACTGTAACTTGTCTCCGATTTTTAGCGAACAACGTCAATGCGGAATTCACTTTACACCATTTAATCTGGCTATATAGTCCACGGATCTTTCGTGGTGGGGTTGTAAAGTTCTATAAAAGAGGCAAATACCCCATCCTTTCTAGCGTCTATTAGAACAGATACCGAGGCTGGTTGGAACATTTTCTTGCGGATAAAACTGTGAAGATAATCCCGGCGGGATATTTGCCATTCCTCGAGTGGTGGAACACGAAACGTAAGCATCACAGAACTCTTTTATTTTCTCCACACGCTTTCAAATTATGTCTCTTAACTTTTTCTTGCACTTCAGCTACTGCATGGATCCCAGATGAAATATAAACTTCCTTGATTGGATAGAAAACATCATAGGCCATACCTGCACCAATTACACACATGGAAAGATCTATCCGACAAGAAGTGGATTGCAAAAAATCATGTTAAGCATCGTTTTTCCTGTTTCTCTTTGTGTTCTTTCCTTCGCTCATCCTTTTTCCAACTCCGCTATTATCTTTTTCAGGTCTACTAAAGGGTTCGTCAATCCCAAGGCCTGAACCAATAGATGCCCCTCTCGCGCCAAGTTTGGTGTTTGATCCGTCAGACTCAGCGTAGCTCATCGCTGAGGCAAAGAAGAAAAAGAAGAATGCCAAATCCTCCACGCCCCCGAAGTCACCTTCAGTGGGTCACAAAAGAAAGAAGAGCTCCAAAGCCGGTAGTGGCCTTTCACAAGTTGGGGGTCTAAGAGACTTCCCCGATGATGATATTCTGGTAGCGAAAGTCAGGACCGGTGCCTCCACTACTGCTACCACCGAGGCGGATCTTGCTTTAGTCGACGTTATGGAGGAGAATGTCATGGCTGGTTCGACCGAACCCGTTACCGTTGACACGACTGAAAATATCACAGTCCCCATCGTCGAAACCTTCCAAACTCCTACTCCATTAAAGGTCATCGTACCGGAAGTGGATACTGTCATCGTTGAGGATGTCACGTCTTCGGATGAGGAGCCTACAACCAAGAGGGCCAAGGAAACCGGATCAACTTCTTCTCCTTCCCGTACTTTCGGGCAGGAAGATTTTGATATTATGTTCCCCGATAAAGGTGGCTATTACCGCATCCGATGTGATGGGGGGTGTCTTCAGGTTTGGCCATCTTTATATTCCACAACTGTCGAGGAGGTTCCCCAGTGAGTCCGAATTTAGATTGCGATCAAAGATCTTGGGGACCATCTCGGCTCCGAGCGTTGAACCGAATAGGATGAGGTTGGCCACTATCCCTATCCCCGAGGATACCAATTTCTTGTCCGGGCCTGCCAGGGTGGCTAGCTACCTTCGATCCCTCATGTCGGAATCCGATAAGGTGAAGATGGGGGGAGTCTCCTGGAAATGCCTCTTCAATGAGAGTATACATGTAGCTAACCGGGTAAACATTCCATTCTTTCAAAAGTTTTATTAGCTTCGAGTAATATTAAGGGTCTACTGATCTTTGGTGTCATTTTCCCTTTGAAGTCTATTGTCCTTGAGAATGAGGCTTCGTTCATATTATGCGGGAGATGGACGATCTGTAGGCCTAACTGAATGCCCAAGGCGGAGCAACTGAGAAGTTCAAACTTCTCCTGCAGCAAAAAGAAGATCAGCTGTAGTAAGTCAGTGATCCTTCGGTCCTCTGAGCTGAGCTTGATGAAGCTAAAAAGGAAACCCTTCGAGTCAAGAATGACCTCAAGCTTATGACCGAGAAAAATGAGGTATTTGAGGTAGATATCAAAAAGCTCGTTGAGAATGCCTCTGCCTCCTCCAAGCAGTTAGCGGAGCGCGAGGTAACCATCATCCAGCTGAGGCAAGAAGTAGACTCCCTCAAAGTCGAGGCTATTAATCTCGGGGACAGGTTTTCCTCCAAATTAAGGTTGAGAGGGCATACGAGAAAAAGGTCTTGAGGGTGGCCCAAGAAAAGGCTAATAATCAGGCCAAGGTCAACGAAGAGCTGAGGGTTGAACTAAAAAATTCTACCCATTCCCTCAACACCATGAGTCAACAAATTGTCGAACTGACGGCCCAACTGCAGCTAGCTTTGGCTGAATGGGACCAGGCCCGTGCTGATGTTGATGCGGCCAGGGCTCGATCTGTGTTAAAGGCCGAGCATGTGAGATGGAATTCTCAGAGGCTCACTTTGGAAGAAGCTTGAGGTGGTATTGAGGATATTGCTACCAAGATTGAGTAGGCAAGGTTAATTGAAGATGAAGCTATGAAAACGCTCCTCGGAGATAGCTCAGAGGATGATCCCGAAGGCTCTGTCTCTTATTTCTCTTCGGAGGATTAGATAGGCTTTTAGAAATCCTTTGTATTTTTTTTTTACTTATTTGTAAATTTGTCAAGGTCAATATCCAGCCTTTTGTTTATATTAAAGCTTCGGTTCGACTTTATTCTGTCAGTGTTTGTTTTTCGAGCATTTTCCTACTTTCAATACTTGAATAGTTTTCGCCTTAACGAATATTTTGAACCAACTTAAAGAACCTTAAAATTTTAGGCTCGTTTTACACCGAGCCTTTTTCTGTCGGTGATTATCCTTTGATGACATGCAAGGGCCTTACTTTTGTGAATTCGGACGTCTCCAAATCACTTCGGGCATAAGGTTTGAAGTTTTAATTACATCTGACGGTTTTAGACTACTCAAGTCTTTACAAATTAGGCTTAGTTCATTATGACTTTAATGCCTTCGTTTTTTTCCTTCTATTTTGTGACGATAGTCCCTAATCGAGAGTAGCTCGTGAGCTTCAAAAATTACTTAGGAATGTTGATATTCATGCAAGAGTATAATTGACACGAATTTTAACCGAAGTATTCTTCTCATTTCAAATATTTGTTTCGTACAAAGAACTGAAAAGATCTTTATTGCTTTTGTCGTAGCAAATAAACTAGCCGGGAACGATTCATTCAATCGTTTGGCCCTTACAAGGGATCCTAGTGCAAAAAGTGCAAAAAATATCTGGCTTCTTTGAGCTACCTCGAACTTGTCGAGGGCATGGCAGTCCCCTAGTGTTTGTGTTCGAAGCATGAGAAGTCAAGCACCATAAGCCAATTCTGGGCAATCCTCAGTCCCCATCACTTAGTTGGCCTTCGATATGAAAGTAACACGTTGTCTATTGTTGCCTCGTTAAAAACCTTGCCGGAAAACCCATTTTGGGACAAAATCGAGCTAAGGGAAAAAGAGTGCAACACGGGTTTTCAGACCTAATTCTAACCTTTTGAACTTTGTTCCGATCTGTACCTGTAAGGGTCAATTGACAAACAACTTACGAAATTCACAAAGGGTTAGCAATCCATACCTTAGCAATAATATTTTTTCAAGTGTGCCACGTTCAAATTTGTTTGCAACCGTTGGCCATCTTTAGATTCTAGTTGGTATGAGCCTTTACTAGTTATTTCGATTACTCTGTACGGTCCATCCCAATTCGGACCTAACTTCCCATCATTGGGATTTTTGGTGTGAAGGGTAACTTTACGTAGAACTAAGTCCCCAACTTAGAAGTGTCGAAGATTAGTTCTTCGATTGTAATATCTTCCCATCCGTTGTTTTTATGCTGCTAAATGGACTAACGCAGTCTCGCGAAGTTCATCCGTTAAGTCAAGTTTTACAGCCATAGCCTTGTCATTCGACTTGTCCGTTCCGTACTAGAATCTTAAGCTCGCCTCCCCGACTTCCACAGGAATTAAGGGCTCCGCACCATAAACTAGGGAAAACGGCGTTTCACCAGTGCTCGACTTTGAGGTCATTCTATATGCCCAAAGTACTTCCAGCAAAACTTCCATCCAATTGCTCTTCGATTCTTTCAACCGCTTCCTTAGATTTTGAATAATGATTTTATTCGTTGACTACGCTTGCCCGTTCGCACTTGGGTGATATGGAGTTGATAAAATCTTCTCAATTTTCAAACCTTTGAGGAAATTATTAACCTTATTACCACTGAACTGTCGACCATTATCACAAGTTATCTCAGTGGGAATACTGAATCGACAGACGATGTGATCCCAAATGAAGCCAATGACCTCCCTTTCTCTAACTTTCTCAAAGGCCTGCACTTCAACGCATTTAGAAAAATAGTCAGTCATAAATAAAATGAATCGTACCTTACCAGGAGCCCAAGGAAAAGGTCTGACAATATCCATTCCCCATTTCATGAATGGCCATGGAGACAGGACCGGATGCATCAGTTCTCCCGATTAGTGTATCATCGGAGTGTGTCATCGGCACTCGTCGCACTTCCTGACGAAATTCTTTGTATACTCTTTCATCTGATTCCAGTAATAACCGGCCCTGATCAGTTTTCAGACCAACAACTCTACTCCCGAATAATTTCCACAAGTCCTCTTGTAGACTTTGCGCATCACATAATCTGTTTCTCCAGGCCCCAAACATCCATCCAAAGGACCGTAGAAAGATCAACGATATAATTGTCCGTCGATCAAGCAAAATCTTGCCACTTTGGTCCGAAAAGCTATGGACTCCTTAGGATCCGATGGCAGCTTCCCATTTTGAAGATAGTCAATATACCTATTGCGCCAGTCCCAAGTCAAACTTGTTATTTTTACCTCAGAATGGCTATTTTCTATGATAGAGTTCATCAATTGAACGGTTGTATCGGAGTTAAATTCTTCCCGTCCTACTGACGAACCCAAATTGGCCAACGCATCAGCCTTATTATTTTGTTCTCTTGGTACATGCTGCATGGTCCAGTCCTTGAATCGATGTAAAATCACTAGAGGTTTTTCCAAGTATCTTTGCTCCTTTCATCTTTTACTTCAAAAACCCCGTTAACTTGGTTCACAACTAGAAGCGAGTCACATTTTGCTTCGATGACATCAACTCCCAATCTTTTGGCTAGCTCTAAACCTGCAATCATAGCCTCATACTCAGCTTCATTGTCAGTCAATTTCAAAGTCCTTATTGACTACCGGATAATATCACCTACGGGAGACTTAAGTACGATTCTTAGTCCGGACCCTTTCCCATTCGATGCTCCATCCATGTGTAAGGTCCATATCCCCGAGGTTTTTCCCTAAGTTAATAACCTAAGTTAATAACAGTTCTTTTTCCACCTCGGGAACCATTGCGGGTGTAAAGTCTGCTAAAATTTGAGACTTCATAGCCGTTCTGGGTTTATACTCAATATTATATCCACTAATTTCTACCGCCCATTTTGATAACCTACCAGATAATTCTGATTTATGCGTGACATTTTTTAACGGGTATGTGGTTACAAAGCATATAGGATGACATTGAAAATAAGATTTCAGCTTTCTAGATACACTTAACAAAGCTAGAGCCAATTTTTCTAAATGAGGATATCGCGTTTCCGCACCCCCTAAAGTTTTGCTCACGTAATAAATTGGGAATTGCATACCTTCTTCTTCCCAAACCAGAATGCCACTAATCGCGACCTCGGATACTGCCAGGTACAAAAACAGTTGTTCGTCCGCCTTCGGTGCATGCTGCGAAGGTGGACTCGATAAGTATTGCTTCAACTCTTCCAAAGCTTGTTGGCACTCCGGTGTCCACGCGAAGTCATTCTTCTTTTTCAGCAGTGAAAAGAATCGATTACTTTTATCCAAAAATCGAGAGATAAACTTGCCCAAGGTTGCAATCCCCCCGGTTAACCTTTGCACTGCTTTCATCTCATCGACCACCTCAATTTGATACCATGAAGCCCAAGAACTTGCCCGAGCCTACTCCCAAGGCACACTTTCTGGATTCAACTTCATGTTGTATTTGCGAAGTATGTCAAAGGTTTCCTGCAAATGCTTTAAATGGTCCTCTACTTCTAGGGACTTAACTAACATATCATTAATATAAACTTCCATTGTTTTCCTTATTTGTTCCTCGAACATCCGGTTCATAGTTTTCCCTATTTGTTCCTCGAACATCCGGTTAACTAGGCATTGATAAGTTGCTCTAGCATTCTTTAGTCCGAATGGAATTACATTGTAGCAATATGTGCCACATCTAGTTACAAAGGAAGTTCTCTCTTGGTCCTCCGGATCCATTCGAATTTGGTTGTATCCGGAGTAAGCGTCAAGAAAACTTAGCATTTCATGCCCTGTCGTCGCATCAATCATTCGATCAATGTGGGGCAAATGAAATGAATCCTTTAGGTATGCTTTATTTAAATCTTTATAATCTACACATATCCTGAATTTTGTTTCCTTTCTTAGGTACAACTACTACGGTAGCTAACCAATCCAAGTATCTGATTTCCCGGATGGAACCTATTTTTAAAAACTTTGTTACCTCCTATTTGACGAACTAATGCTTAACTTCGGCCATTGGCATTCTCTTCTGCTTCACCGGGGGGAAATTTTGATCAAGACTTAACTTGCGAGTCGTCACCTCCGGTGGGATACCTGTCATCTCTAAATGGGACCAAGCAAAACAATCGACGTTAGCTTGAAAAAAATTAATTAACTTATGCCTGAACTCCGGGGTAGCCCTGTGCCCAGGTATACCTTTCTATCTGGCAGATGTACGAACAAGATGATTTGTTCTAATTCCTCCACAGTTGATTTGGTTGCGTCCGAATCACCCGGCCGTACGAACGACCTGGTAACACCGAAGTCATCTTCCTCAAAGTTGGTCATTTCTCCCTCTATCTTCGGACTGACTAGGCTGGAGCCATGTGATTTCTATTTAGCATCTCTTCCTTTGACTGGCTCTTCCACGGCCTTTAATGGTAGTGCCTTCGGTATTGGGGCTCTTTCCTCAAATCCAAACATCTCTCTTGCCGCTAACTGCTCCCCATGAACCGTTTTTACGCCCTCCGGGGTTGAAAACTTCAACATTTGGTGTAATGCCAAGGGTACAGCCCTCATGTCATGCACCCACGGCCTGCCAAGCAACATATTATATCTCATCTCTCCTTCAATGATGTAGAACTTCGTTTGCTGAACCGTCCTGACGGAGTAAGGATGCCTTTTAAAAATTTAAAAATTGAAAAAATCCCGAGAAAATTACAAAAATTGACGTTTAATTATTATTCTGTAACAATTGAAAATTACAAGAAATTACGAGTTATTTAATTTCATAAATGTAAGTCAAAAATAAGATGCGCATCCCGCTCCGTCTAAATTCGGGAAATTCAACAATTGAAATGACGTACGAATTACGGTTCATTTTTTACCGCATTTTTCACATCCTTAAAAATTATCCGGAACTATATCAATATTAGGCTTGTTTTGAAGCTAATATTTTAAATTTGCAAGTTTTAAATTTTTATTTTCCTAAATAACTATTTTTATTCGCATATTTTAGTACTTAGTTTTATTTAAACTTAAAATGGAGGAGGGATTTAATTTAATCCTTTTAAAACTAGGGGTGGAACTTAAAAAATATAGGGGTGGAAGTTCATTAAAATAAACATTCCAAACCCCCCCCCCCCCCCCCCCCATTTTGATTTTTCATTCACCCGACTCTTCTTTTTCTCTTTGGAGGCGATATTGGCGATCAGGGTTCTCACAATTGCTATGGCTGATTCCGACCATATCTTGGCCATTTGTGGCCAGATTTTTTAGGGCCTTTGCTCTACTGTCCTTTCTATTCGCAATTATGGGTTTGTTTTCCTATAATCTTCACTTTGTGGTTCAAATTCGATGTTTTCTTAGGATGTTGCTCCAGTCCCTCATTGTGTATGGTTGCCATGGGTGAGGTAATGAACCTTTAGCCATCTTGTGCCCCATACACAAGAAATGAGGGAATTAGGGTAAAATCCCATTTGGGATTTGTTTGGATTCGGGTACGATTTAGGGATTTTATCCCATTTTTTGCGGAATTGGTACCGTTGGTGTGCTGGGTTTTGTTTGTTTGTGTTGGGTTTTGTTTGTTTGTGTTGACTGATTGTACTAGCCTAGTATTTTCCCATTTTGATTAATTATTATTCAATTTAGGGTACCATACCGTTTAAGTTTTGTCATGTTATGTGAGTTGGATGATTTCAGTTGGCTATTTGTACTATTCTAGTACGAATTTGTGGGAATTTTATGATTTTGCTGATTTTTTTTTATTATTTGATTTTGAAATTCAAAAGTTAAGTTTTTGGAGGGATTTTCGGGTGACTTGGGCTTTGGAGTCCATTTCTATTCTGCAAAAAAAAAAACCCTAAGAGGATACTATAAATCGAAGGTGATAGATAGTGAGTTAGGCCCAATGCCTAATTTGACAGTTTATTTAAGAAAAAAAATAGAATGTGATAGGACTTGAAATGGGGTTCCTCTTTTTGAGCTTTTTCTAGAAAACTCTAAGGCATTTTCACAAAAATATTCAATCTATATACTATACTCTACTCTACTGATATATACTACACTAAAAAACTTCGATATACTACACTAATACACTACCTATATTATCTAAATCTTTAAAGAAGAAAAGCTGCTAAAGGGTCTATTTTTGGTATTGATGTTTGAAGTTTGCTGACCTTCAATCCCCCATTTTGATCCTAGATTGCCACCTGAAAAGGTAATATTTCATCTTTGTTCACTTTCAATTCTGTTTTAGCTTTAAGCTATGTGTTTGGTTTCTTTTTTCAATTCTGGATTGAGTGTTTGATACATTTGCTTAGTTTGAAATTATGCAAGATGCTTACTTTATTAGTTGAGTGACATTTCACTACTTAGGTTAGTTTTTGGTATCTATGTTTGTCTAATTTTGAGTTTAGCTTGGATATTTTTCTTATATTGGGGTGACATTTCACTATATTGAGGCCTCCTCACAGTTTGATTACTTTTCCAATTTAAAATCATGTATGGAACACATTGTCGCTTAACTCGAACCTCTGTTGATGCTAGTTGATTGTCTAAGTGCCATTCTAGTTCTGGAATATGTGTAATCATGTTAGGGACAATCCTCATGTTTACATGTCTCTAATGTGCCTAAATGTTATTCATGTCCTATCTTGTTCACCACTGCTGTTTGGTTTGACACTAAGTGATTTGTGCCTTAGGGAATAGAATAAGACCTCAAGATAAAATTGAACCTTGAAAAAGCTCTCTGTGTAAGATTGGTGTTTTTGAAACTGACTTCCATGAAATTTGTGTTATGTATGAACTGTTTTTCCATATTTAGTTATTTAGTTTTAAAACTTGTAACTTGAAAAGGATCCCTGTTGGCTTTAAAAGATGGCATGCTGGTTTATGTAATGTCTCTCTAGCTTAGCCTAGCTCATTTTGTGCCTTTTTTTTTAACTCTCAGTCTGTGCTTTGGTAATATCTGGATAGCTTTTTTTGCTCAGTTTTGCTTGTTTTAAGACCTGACACTAAATGTGCACATTGAGAACCCCTTACTTTGAGCCTTGCATCATGTTTATGTGACATGTCTTTTGCATTTGCATGCCTTGAGGTGGCCTAAAACCTGCTAAAATACATTATTTTGACTTAACTTTTAAAAACTAGCTTGTTTTGTGCATTTGAGGTATCAACCTATGTCATTGGCAACATTCAATATTTCTGTTAGCATTATCTATTATCCATGACCTGGTTTATGCTCTGTTCTGTTAAATGACCCAAATTGACTCTAAAGATGATTTGAGCAAATACCCTTCTATAAAATCTTGGCCTGTTTTTCTCCAAAAATTGTGGTCTCATCTGCATTTCATTTTGATATGAAGCATGTTTGAGTCTAGAGGTCAAGGAATGGATCATAGGAACTGTTATGTGCCCTTTTCTTGATTGTTTATTTTTAGGAAATTTTTTGGACCTAGAGTGAAGTTTTGACACCTCTTGGGATGTGAAAAGCCTAGAACTAGCCAAATGACGTTTCTGTAAACTAAAAATGACTTATACAAAACCTCTCTTATGTGGTCTTCCCTTTTCTATGTAATCGTGACATTCTGAGGATTCTATTGAGGTCATACACCTCCATTTGCCTAGTCCTGCCTACCTCAAGATTTGAAACTAGATTTGTATGCTAGTATGTCCATCTTTAAACTCCATACCATGCTCATATAGCTTTGTTTGGCATCTGTGCAATCTGAGGGTGATTAGTTCATTTCTAAAACTGCTTTGGATGAATAAAATTGATGAAAAAGGACCTAGAACTGGAAATATATCTACAGTCTTGATTTTCTACATTTGAATATTGAGAATCGTGGACTTGCTGGGCATCTTCTCTTGGGAATTTGTTTGTTTTGAACTAGAGGTCTAGTATGAAATTTGTTTCTTTTGCTCCTATGTGCATTGGCTAAGTTTCTTCTCTGTGTTACATTTTTCCTTGGCATATTCATTAATGTTTGTGATTGTTTCATGAGTCTTGATGATCTTTGTTGTTTGTGTTGGTTTGTGTCTCTTCATGCCTTTGCCCTGTCATTACCAGTTTAGGGATAGACCATAACCTGCCTTAAATTTTTTGGAAGTATTCTGTAGCATCTGTGTCTTTCTTTTGTCATTTTTTATGTCCCTTACTTGTACCCATTTCTGGGCAAACCTGTGACCTGTATATGGTTTAAATATGTAGTATATTTGGACATTGACATGATGTTGTAAATGCATATGAAGGGTATGCCCCTCTCTGGGGGATTTGCTCTCCACTTCCTAGTTACATGTGGTAGTATATGGGGGTATATTGTGCCTTTGACATTTAGGGAAAATCTGAGAGGAAATTGGAGGGTATATGTTGGTGGTATATCATGTATATTATCACTCAACACTTACAAAAATAAGGAAAAAATGGGACTTGCAAGGTTGGTATACCAGTGATAAATCACGTATACATGTGCTCAACATTTAGAAAAAATAGAAAGGGAAAGAGAGAGGAAAAGGGGGTCGGGCCAGTTTGCTAGGCCTCGCATGTTGTACTCGATCTGTTATGGGCCTACCTCCCAGTTTGGGCCTCTATATTTGTTTACTGCTTTAGCTACTGGTTAATGGGCCTATCCCGATAAACTTGTAATTCATTTTTGGGCTTTATAATATTTATGTCTTTACATTTCAGTTTTTTTTTTTAATTTGGATATGTACTAATGTCCTGTATACCCGTGTCTATTTGGTCCATCCCAAACCCGTTGGCGGGCCCCAACAAGGCCTACTGACGTATCTAGAACGAGTCAACCCAACTTGGAGCAAAGCGGAGCATACGTGGAAGTAAAACGAGACTAGTTGCATAAATATTTTCTTCTTGGGCTTGGTCGGCCTAAACTCTCTACCTCATTTAAATTATGCACTTTAAGTTCATTATTTGCCTAATTATCATGCTAATTGGAACCCTTATGAGATTACCATGTTTTAAAGTCGCCAAAAAATGAATTTGCCACAAAAGATATGACTAAATTTGGAGCATTAATACAATTTGGGACTGATTTGACTAAAGGACTAAAACTGCCAACTTTTATGAAGTTTGGGACTGATTTGAACATTTATATAAAATCATGAACTTGGACGTGTAGATTGATTTGGACAAAATTTATGAGATTAATTATGTTTATTTAGACTTAGGATAAAAAAATAAAATTGACTAAAACTAAGAAAAGCATAGAAATAAAAATGGACTACATATATATATGTAGAATATTACATGGACTATGATAGTATATCTAAATTATTTTCTTATACTTCGAAATATTTTTTTTCAAAACTATTTTTGGGTGGACTTACGTAGAGTCCTACTTAGGCTAAGAGCCTTCGGGTATTAGCCTAAGTGTTCTAGTCCGACACTCTAAACACCCAATTTTTGGTAAAATTTTACTACATTTGATTCTTGAAACGTGGTATTTTTGCATTAATGACCAATTTCTATTTGCGGAAATATGAAACAAAACTATTTTTATCACAATCAATTTATATTTACAAAGGCGCACTTTTAGAACCCGTAGGTCAACTGTATTTTACGGATCCTTAATACCGAGGTGCCTAACACCTTCCCCGAGGGATCACCAGAACCCTTACCCATACTTTGGTTAGATTAGGATTCTTTTAAAACTTAACTGCTTTAAATGAACCCTTTTCAGGCTGATTTTTCTAATTTCCTAAAAATTAGG
Organism: Lycium barbarum; assembly: GCF_019175385.1. Taxonomy (NCBI): domain Eukaryota; kingdom Viridiplantae; phylum Streptophyta; class Magnoliopsida; order Solanales; family Solanaceae; genus Lycium; species Lycium barbarum. The sequence continues at coordinate 103,671,232 of NC_083339.1, read as the reverse complement.
TGGCGACTTTAAAACAAGTCCATTTAGAGCACCATACACATAAAAGTATATTTCTTTCTTTTTCCCGGTACGATTGACAACCGTACTTCTTCCGGACACTTTCCTTTTTAAGTGAGGCAAGTGCAAATCGAATCGGAAAAACTAAAACCGCTACAGATGGCGACTCTGCTGGAGACAATTTAAGGTTCTAACCATAAGCGTTCCAATTTTAGTGTGTTTGTGTGATTATTTATGTCTTTAAATTTTCGCAAAATATAACTGTCGTTCATGTATGCATACTCCGCCACTCTTGGCATTTATTTTATATTTTTTATAAAGGATGAAGACGCGGGATGAGCTGCGGTCATACCTTCACTAAAAATCCTTTTGATATATTCTTTGGAGGTCTCTAAGGTCGAGTGGGCATGCGGTCATCCCACAGCCTTAGAGAGCCCACTCCCAGCTTGTCCGCTTGGGTAACCTGTGTCATACGTTTGAAAAACCACTCTAGAATAATTAGCATAGAGCGAAGCCAAATCCCTACTCATATAGCGTATGCTGACCATAGACCTGTTTGGGTATCTGAGACCTACCTTAATCGGACAGGAAAGACACCTTACTGTGTTCAGATGGTGTGAAACCCTGAAGACACTGCATCCCCCTATTTGCTATTTGGAAGCATTATTGTGCCATATGTGAAATAAAATACCGTTCTTGGGGGCGGGGAACTAACAGTGTTTTGTCTTGCAGATGTCTCCAGATGTACAGTTTGATAAGGTTGTGGGTCCACCACCAGGTTTAGTAATGTGGTGGGAAGGTTTGACTAGCGATCAGAAGAAAAAGATAAAGAGTTGTATAGGGCATCTGACTTCATTGATGGATATGGCTGGTGATCCGGGTCTGTTGGAGATTATTACTGGTTATTGGGACAACAACAGAATGGTGTTCAAATTTGGAGAGATAGAGATGACTCCCACTTTAGAAGAGATTAGAGATGTCTTAGAAAGCGTAGGAAGTGCTAAAAGATCCAAAAAGAAATTAGCTCAAAATATCCTTATCCCTCACGAACCTACCCCAAAAGAAATCAAAGACGTATTTGCTGTCAATAAAGCTGAATGGGCATAGGGACACACTATAGCCTTTAGAGAGTTATATGGGAGGTATTCATCCAAACAGGGGTACGAGAACCACATCTTTGAGTTTTCTTCACTCCAATCCTGGGAAGCTAACTAAACACTAGCCTTTCTGACATGTCTACTGGGAACCATGGAATTTCCAATAAATGCCTCCCTAGCTATTGACACCTGAGTTGTCTTTGTTGCCCATGTTGTTCTTAGGCGAGTTACAACAAATGGGCTTACCAAATATTTTGACATCATCCCTATTATCCTATCAGATATATACCGAGCTTTGGGAGAGTGCTGCAACCATTATTATTATTTCCAGGGTTGTAACCTCTTAGTCCAATGGTGGATACTTAAACATTTAGATAAAAGCGGTTTATCTACCCGCCGAGATCCGGCCCTGAGAGAGGATGACTCGGGAGTCACTGCTATTCCCTGTGGGGTTCAAGATAAAAAAGGATGGGCTCACATCTTTTTCAGACTGAGAGAAGAGCATATCAGGTGGAGGGTACCTGATTTTCATTCCAAGACTGTTTGTGTTAAGAGCTGTAGGCGTCCATATCTACCGCTTATGGGCATTAGGGGAATCAGGCCCTACGCGCCACTGAAAGTACTTAGACAGTTTGGTATGAGACAGATTGTTCTGAATGTGGGTAATATGGGAGAGTTTGTACACGATTATGAAGAAGGTCGTATCGAAGGTATAAAAGATGCTCAAAAATATTGGAAGAATGTGATAAGGGAGGATGAGTTGGATAAGGATCCAAACAATCTAAGTCATGATGAAAATTACTACGAGTGGCTTAGGGCTGAGATAGCGAGTACTGCCACTCCAAGGCTGTATCTGTACAAATTTCCTGAGAATAGGGAAGCCTCGAATGCAATTCAAGTTAGAAGACTGAAACGACAAATAAAAGGAAGAGAAATGGATCATCAAGAAAAGATAGAATATGATCAAGAGATAATTAAGAGTTTGACAGACGAGGCAGATACTTCATTGAAGAGCTTGGAATGGCTCGACACTTTTGTTAAAGGAGCCATAGATATGGGGACGTCGTTGACCGATGATCAGAGGGGTCAATGGATTAGGGCAGCATTGATGCCAGCCTATGTAGCCATTCAGACCGCCCTCCGAAGGGCCAAAAAAGCATGAGATGATAAAGAGCAGATGTCTGTCTGTGGGGTAGACTTTTTCTGATTATTGCATTTACTTAAAAAGCCCTGTAATCCCACTTGGAAAAATATTATTAATAAAAAGCATTGGGATTTATATTTTTTGGGAACAATACATTTGTTTTACATATGGCACAATTTTGCTTCATACGCTAGTAGCCTTGGAGCAACGAGGTATAGGAAAGCGAATTATATATTATCTAAATGCTTACTTGATATAACTGCTTTGTGTGGAAATCATATATTTTGTTGAAAACTCTCGATTGGTCCACATTCCGGTCACTGCCCAAAAGAAAAACCAAGGAAATAACCCCCTAAGACAAATCTAGCTCCACTTTTAAAATGGTTGATTTGCTAATAGGAAATAGAGACTCCAGACAGCATGAGTGCAACTTCACCTTACGTCAACCTAGTCAGTGATGATGAGAGCGTGGAAGCAACAAGTGAGAAAAATCGACAATGGGACGACAGAATGGCCCTAGCCACTGCTAGAATGAAATAGGTTGTACAAACCACTAAGGCAGCCAATGAAAAAAAGAAAGAAGCAGAAACTCTCCTGGCTTATGTTGAAGAACTAACAAAGCAACACCCTGCCAATCGGGTTAAAGAGGGAAAGACACCTGAGGCTCCACTCCGGAGTTATGTCTCACCCAATCAACCATAAGGCTTGACCCCATACCATATAGAGACGATGAACTACTTATCCCCAATCTGAAATTGTATGGAGACCCGCGCGATTCTCAGCTAGAGGAGCCTTCTATTTCATGCACAATTGTTCTTAAGGGCACAAGATCACACCATTGGGGTATGCCAATAGAGTTGTCAAAACAATAAATTTTGGAGACTTTGGGAAGCTTTGGAGTGTACGCACAAAGCCCAAATTTGTTGCCACCATGCGTTCCATCTATGATCTATAAAAAATGCCTCTACCACCGAAGTCAGTCAGGTCATACCGCCAATGAGTGTGGAGCATTGGAAAGGAAGCTTATCCAATGGATTGACCAAGGGAGAATTAGCCAACTGTGGGGGCCCCACTCTCTCCTGACTCATGACCAAGGAAGAAATTATCGAGATAGGATATCAAAGGTTAGATTCTGGAGGAGCGACTTTTCCAAATTCGAAGAGTCATATGCTAGGATCCACTCCTTGCTATGTAGTGTGAAGAAGATAAGAGTAGTGCCACAAACCTATTAGGGTCGCCCAGGATCTCCGAAAGAAAGGGTTTGTGTGTATCACCATGGCCGCCCTGGCTAAGACATTGAAGAATGTGTGAATTTCAAGATTGAACTAGAACACCTCGTGAATTCAGGCCATGTTTGGATTGTCGACAAGGATAGAAGGTGAAGATGAAGAAGACAATGAAAACCTGCTTAGTATGGTTGGGTAGAAAAAACATAAGTATCCCTTTACTGCTTTCAATAAGATAGAGTATCCCTTTCCTCTTTTTATGTAAACGGAACCACGCCGACCTGATGTCCCGTTAGGAATACGTGACAAACCTATATAAGGCATGGTCAAGGTAGAAAACTAAGTTTCGAGTAGCATAGGAAAAACCTTTTCTGTATATGCCTAAACTACGGATGGACCTGATTTTCCTTTGGTGGGATAAGTAGGCAGTCTATTTAAGACTCGATCCTTTTATAATAAAATCTAAATCTCCCTTAGTGTAGGATGGGTAGAAGCAAATCAACCATACAAACCACTTACCGAAAAGTCAATATTCCAAAAAAATAAAAAATAAAAAAGACCAAAATACCCTTGGAATGTGAATCAGTCAAGAGTTGAAATAAAATATATGATTCTATGTGCTATAAACTGCAAACAACGTGATATCTTGTGTTTCGTGCTTAAATCTAACGCTAACTTGGGAGCTTTTGAATTATTTTCTCTTATAGACAGGGGTCAATTCGTTGGCACCAGTTACTCGATCAAAAGCTTCCGCAGCGTCCTTAAACCCTTAAGAAAAAAACATGTCTGAAACTCTACCACCAAACAGAACTACTTTAGTTTAGGGTACCCCAACAACTGAAATTGCTGGAATGCCTTTGGAAGAGGTTGTCAGCCTGCTGATGAGACAATTTGCCGAAGCTAGAGAAGAAGCAGACCGCCTGAGGGCTGAAAAAGAAAATGCTACTAATACTGACGCAAGAAGGCCTCCACCTATTTTCCTAAATCTTGAATTACCAATTCCTGACCATTTCCCTCAAACCTAGACTAGGGCTACTTTTCAAACTCCACTACGCCGGAATACCACCCATGTGGGGAATTTCTCCCACCAAACCCCAGCTTTTCAAACACCTGCTCACACTACAAACATAAATGCTCTTCAAGCCCCTCGGGCAACAGGAATTCCTGTGATTCACCCAGTACAACCAAATGTCACTTTTCAAGACTATGTTACCCATATTGACTCTTCGCCAGAACTGGAGAACATGGAAATGTTCATTGAAGCAAGAAAAGAAAAAATCGAGAAAGAGATAAGGAAGAAAATTTCTGAACTAGAACATGGCTCCAAGCAGAAAGAGGGGTTGAGATACTCTGACTTGTGCATACATCCGGACCTGTGTCTGCCAGAGGGCTTCAAAATTCCCAAATTTGATCACTTGAATGGGTCGGGTAACCCCAAAGCCCACTTAAGGGCTTACTGTGACCAGTTGGTTGGAAATGGCGGAAATGAAGCCTTGCTCATGAGGTTGTTTAGTCGAAGTCTGTCAAGAACAGCTAGGGAAGTGCGAGGCCCTTTGACAAAGAAGTCTGAGAAATCTACTGTAGCCAAAAAAGAGCCTTTCGTGCTCAAATGTCCCTCAACAGTCACTCGAATTCATAACGAGCCATTCATACTCAAAATATCAGGATCAATTGAGAATGCACCCTTTATGATAAAAATGTCGCACCAGATGATGATCAATAAAGAAAAAGAGGTGGCTGCTGTGGTTCAGGGTATGACCACGTCAAGAAGGTGTTATGCCCCAGAAGAACCTATGCTCGAAGCGCCACGTTGTGAAAACCCTCATAAAAGACCAATCACTAAGGTGAAGCCGAAAACTTCTGGAGGCAAATGCTAGTCAAGGATTATTCGATTGTCGAGCACCTGCATAAGCCTCCTGCCAAGATATCGGTAATGTCATTTCTACTCAGTTCGTCTCAACATCGCTTGGCCTTGATGAAAGCCTTGGATGAAGTCCAAGTACCCGCTGACACTACAAGTGAAACATAGCCAAATTGTGGGGTATGTTGTGCGAGCACATAGGCTATCATTTCCTGCTGATGAATTACCAAAGGAAGGGAAGTCCCACAATAAAGCCCTGCACATAACAGTCAAATACCGTGACAAGATTATCCCCCAAGTACTGATTGATGGAGGAGCTGGGTTGAATAGATGCCCTGTGACTATTCTGAAACAACTCGGGTATGATATTGGCAAGATCCGTCAGAGTGGGACCAACATAAAAGCCTATGATGGTGCAACCAGCGACCAAATTGGAGAAATAGAACTACACATACAAATGGGCCCCGCGGAGTTCGTAGTGGAGTTCGTCATCATAGATATCAAAACAAGTTATAACCTATTGTTGGGCCGACCATGGTTGCACGCCGTCGGGGTTGTAGCATCTTCGTTACACCAGTCTCTCAAATTCATATGGGATGATCAAGAAGTCATGATTCACGACAAAGGATGTGTCCAAAACTATCCAGATAACTCTGTACCAGTCATAGAGAAGTCACCATTGGGCGCTTATTTTCACACTGTTGAGCTAGCCATGGTAGATCGTAGGGGAGATGATGAAGATATCCCTATGCTGCTGGTCTATAAAATGGTTGCTACAACTATGATAAGGAGCGGGTTTGAACCCAAGAAAGGTCTGGGAAAGAATTTACGAGGAATCAAAGAACCAGTGAGTATAAAACATGGGAAGTATCGATTTGGGGTAGGATACGAGCCATGTGAGGCAGAAGAAGAAGAAGTAGAATATGGGCCGAGAGGTCCCGTTGAAATGGGAAAGTCGCTCCCTCATCTATACCAATCCTTCACAGCATGCCCATTGGGCTACAACAGTGAGGATCCAGAAGAGGCTTTAAGGATGTTGTTTTGGGAAGAAGAATGCTTTAAAGCATTAGAGATTCGCCAAGCTGAACCAGGAGAGACAACAAGCGGATGGACTTCTACCCCGTTGTTCACTCTGGGTAGAAAGAATGCTACTTTTCATAAAAACAGCGAAAGTCAGTTTTGAGGCCTGGCTTATCGCCTTTTCATGTTTTATTTACGTGTTGTTTAATAATGGAAATGGCTCGATGTTCCATTCCGAGTCAGGACCACAATTTGTATCACTTTTTTAAATTTCAATGAAAAAGCCTCAAAGTTTATAATAAAGACAAAATCGTTTTATATGCATATATATGTGTGTGTGTGTGTGTGTGTGTGTGTGTGTGTGATCATATATAAATACGCAGTTAAAATTGCTTATACATGATTAAAAACCGTGTTATTTTGTTTCACAGTAATAATATAGAGGTCACAAATAATGTCATGACATGTTACGAAACAAGTAAAAATGACGATCAAGAAGAAGAGATAACTAAACCAGAAGGGTTAATAGATGTCGAAGAAGAATATGAGAACAGACCAGTGCCAAACCTAGAGGAAATAGAGGCAGTTAATATAGGAAATGAGGAGTTGGTTCGAGAAACTAGAATAAGTGTGCATTTGACAGAAAATGAGAAAGAAAGATACCGGAGTTTGCTGAAAGACTATGAAGATATCTTTGCTTGGCCATACACCCATATGCCGGGTTTGAGTCGAACATTTTTGCCCATAGGATGCCAATCCTGGAAGGGTTTGCCCCGGTAAAACAGAAAATAAGGAAACCTAGGCCTGATATCAACATCCGCATTAAAGAAGAAGGGGAGAAACAGATTCAGTCAGGAGTTGTTGAGGTGACACCATACCCGACATGGTTGGCAAATATAGTCCCAGTACCAAAGAAATATGGGAAAATAAGGATCTGTGTGGATTATCGTGATCTTAACCGTGCTAGCCAAAAGGATAATTTCCCACTCCCGAACATTCACATACGCATTGATAACTGCAGCAAGCATGAGGTCCAATCTTTTGTGGATTGTTACGCAGGCTATCATAATATACTTATGGATGAAGAGGATGCTCAAAATATGGCATTCATCAAACCATGGGGAGTGTATCATTACTGGGTGATGCTTTTTGGACTCAAGAATGTCGGCGCTACTTACATGAGGGCGATGACCGCCATATTTCATGATATGATGCACAAAGAGATTGAGGTGTATGTGGATGACGTCGTCATCAAATTCCGGGTAAGTGAGGACCACCTCTAACATTTAAAAAGATTCTTTGGCAGACTCCATAAGTAGGATTTGAAGTTGAATCCTGCAAAGTGCGCATTTGGAGTGCCTGCTGGGAAATTACTAGGGTTCGTAGTCAGTTGTCGTGGTACTGAGTTAGATCCTACCAAGATCAAAGCAATCCAAGAACTACCACCGCCAAGAACGAAGAAAGAGGTCATGATTTTCTTTGGAAGCTTGAATTACATCGGACGCTTTATCGCCCAGTCCACAGTGATCATAGAGCCAATCCTCAAATTCCTCAAGAATGATGCTCCAACTAAATGGACAGAGGACTGTCAGCAAGCCTTTGACACAATCAAGAGATACCTGTAAAATCCACCTGTTTTGGTCCCGCTGAGGCCAGGAAGTCCTTTGCTGCTATACATGTCAGTATTAGAAAATGCGTTTGGATGCATATTGCCACAAAATGATGAAACGGGAAAGAAAGAAAGATCCATCTATTACATCAGAAAGAAGTGCAAACCCTGTGAATCCAGGTATTCCTTAGTGGAAAAGACGTGTTGCGCTCTGACTTGGGTGTCTCAGAAGTTGAGACATTATATGGCTGCTTACACGACTCATTTGATCTCAAGAATGGATCGACTAAGGTATATCTTTCGCCAGCCTATGCCCATAGGGAAGTTGGCCAAATGGCAAATGCTGTTAAGTGAGTTCGACATTCAATACGTCGCGCAGAAAGCAGTGAAAGGGAAAGCATTGGCAGATCTGCTGGCAGGAAGCCTGGTAGATGACAATCCCGTACCTTTATGGACTTATTTCCTGGATCAAGAGACAATGACAATTGAAGGCGAAGAAAGTGAAGATGAGTCGGGATGAAAAGTATACTTTGATAGAGCGGTCAACTTTAAAGGATCGGGAATTGGAATCGTTTTAGTTTCAGACTCGGGCCAATATTATCCGGTTGCAGCCAAGTTGAGCTTTAGTTGCACCAACAACATGGATGAATATGAGGCATGCATATTGGGTCTACGTTTAGCCCTCAGCATGGATGTGAAAGATCTTCAGGTAATCGACGACTCAGATTTGTTAATTTATCAGGTTCGAGGAGAGTGGACCACCAAAAACGAAAAGATCATACCGTATGTTGGACTTGTGCAAAGATTTGCAGATCAGATCCAAGAAGTCAAGTTCAAAAACATACCAAGAACCCAAAATGAATTTGCTAATGCATTAGCAACAATAGCATCCATGATTCAGCATCCCGACAGTAGATATATTGATCCTGTCAAAATAAAGATCATAGATCAACAGCCCACTATGCTTTTGTAGAGGCAGAGGTTGATGGAAAAACTTAGTACGTTGACATTAAAATGTTCTTAGAGAAAGGAGAATATCCCGAATGAATCACCTTAAATCAGAAGAGGACTATCAGGAAGTTAGCAAATGGTTTCTTCCACAACAGGAATGTCCTGTACAAAAGAACTCCAGATTTGGGATTGTTTAGATGTGTTGACTCTGTCGAAGCTACAAAATTGATTGAAGAAGTTCATGCTGGAACCTGCGGACCTCACATGAATGAGTTTGTGCTAGCATAGAAAATCTTAAGAATAGGTTATTACTGGATGACTATGGAGAATGATTGCAGCAAATTCGTCCAAAAATGTCACAAGTGTCAGATTCGTGGAGATTTGATAAAGGTTCCTCCAACATAATTGAATGCTATGACGTCGCCTTGGCCATTTGCCCCTTAGGGCATGGATGTCATAGGGCCAATTGAGTCAGCTGCATCAAACAAACACCACTTCATTTTGGTCGCTATAGACTACTTCACCAAGTTGGTGGAAGCAACATCTTATTCATCAGTAAGAAAGAAAGTGGTTACAAATTTTGTGCGCAACGACATCATAAGTCGATTTGGCATCCCAGAATCAATCATAACAGATAATAGGGCTAATCTGAATAGCCACTTGATGAAAGACATGAGTGCGCAGTTTCGAATCACTCACCGGAATTCAACTGCATATCGGCCACAAATGAATGAGGCTGTAGAAGCCGCCAATAAAAACATCAAGAAAATCCTCTGAAAGATGATTGATAACTACAAAGACTGGCATGAACAATTACCTTATGCATTACTGGGATACCGCACTACTTCCAGGACTTCAACTGGAGCCACTCCATACTGGTTGGTGTATGGCACTGAAGTAGTAATACCAGCCGAAGTAGAAATCCCTTCACTTCGAATAATACAAGAAGCTGAGTTGGACGATGAGGAATGGATCCACAAGAGGTATAAGCAACTGGCTCTGATAGATGAAAAGAGGATGATTGATGTTTGCCATGGTCAACTATACCAACAAATGATGGCGCAAGCTTTCAACAAGCATGTGAGAACCAGGGGGTTTCAAATCAGGCAATTGGTGCTTAAACGAATATTCCCTAATCAAGAAAAATACAAAGGGAAATTCGCACCAAACTAGCAAGGCCCTTATATGGTGCGAAAGGCATTATCAGGAGGAGTTGTGATACTTGCAGAAATGGATGGTCGAGTGGCCAAGGGCAATAAATTCAAACGCCATCAAGAGATACTACATGTGAAGAAGAAGACAAATCCAAAAATTTAGAATTTCCATAGTTAGGTTTTCTTTATTTGCATTCCCTTTGCTTGTAGTCTTGCATTTTTCTTAGAAAGACCAAATCCAAAATCATGTACGAACTACGGAAGGACCTGATTCCCTACACTTATAAGGGAATATGTAGGCGCTTTACAAGCTCGGTCGCTTTAACCAAAAAATCCAAAATTACATATTCTGAACTATGTTATGACCTGATTCCTATCTGGGATACGTATGTGATCTTTTGAGTTCGGTCTTACCAAAAACAAATATATGTTTACCCCGAACTACGTTTCGACCTGATTCCCGAAACGGGATACGTAGGTGCTCTCCCGAGGTCGGTCATTCCAAATAAAATTCCCAATAAACCTTAGAAAACCTCAGAAATGACTTAGCAAGGAAAAATAAAGGTAACCCCACAAGGAAACAGGGGCAGAATTTTTTAGAGGACCTAAAAAATTCTTTAAATATATCAGTTCTAAGGAACGGACTGATTATAATTTCTACACTGGGGCAGAATTTTTTAGAAGGATCTCAAAAATTCCTCAAGCGCGGCAAACTCAAGACATGTATACAAACTGGGGCAAAATTTTCGAAAGGGATTCAAAAATTTCACAAGTCAAGATCAAGAAGGAGGACAAAGACGGGAGACCTTGCTTGAGTAACTAATATCATGAAATTAAAAGGGCGTATATAAAATATTATTTTCAAAACGTATATGCATATATTTTCAAAAAATATCATCGCACAAAAACTTTTCTTGGCGCTGCTAGAAATAAAAGATTTTAAGGAAAATGAGCATCCTTTCATGCCGAGATATGAACGGAGGAAGTCCATACGCCGGAAAAGCGTCGACCATATAGGAAACTAACAAATTTTTCTGTGGATGTAGGAACAGGCAAGCATGGATGTTTTACACTAACTCATTTGCTAGAATGTTTAAAACAGGGTGACGACAACAAGCCAAGTGAATGAGAAGCAAGGAATAGCGGTGGAAAAGAGTGTAAGAAAGGCTAATGAAGCCCTCCTTAAGGCTTTACGCTGATAAGTTTGTTCGTTTTGCAGAGTACGAAGATATTTATAAAAAGAAAATTTTAAGACTACTGAAGGATATAATCACGGTACCAAAAGATGGGTCTCCACTAAACAGTATTGTATCAAGGTATTGAGACCCCGACCTAGACGTCGCATGGCTTGCCTTGATACATTGGCTAAGTAGATGTCCAAAAATCTAAAAATTTAAAATGACGCGTTGATATCGATATTGAAATGTCGTTATTCATAATCGAGTCTAGTCATTTTGGAAGATGTGAACCCTGTCGACGGACGGGTATTCTTCCCCGAAGTCAAAAAAGGAAGGTGTAAGTCTTGTCACTGAGGTAAGCTTCATTCCTCAAAATGACGCTATGGATTAAACGACTACGTGCCGAAGGCGCTGATTCGTCATCCATATATATAGCCAAAAATAGGTAGCGTAATTCCGAGGTTGATGTCCGCAATCGTTGAAATACGAATGTGATTCCTACATCAAGATTTGCGGTCGCTATTGCAGTCTATTTCAAGTTAACGTAATCATGATTCAAGGATAGTGGAAGTCATAAGAAAAGGCTCCGCACTTGAATATGCAGTAGGTAACTTGAAAATTCTAATTCAATGTTGTAATTCTAGATACAGAGGTTAGTAGTCATCATGAAAGGAATATGATACTGCACTCTGATGTACAGTCTACATTTGGGTATTTTTGAATATAAGTGATGTGGTTCTGATCTGGTATACCGCAAGCTTCGTATGAGGATAACGATGCAGTCGACACCAGATTCGTGGCAGTCACCACAATATGTGAAAATGATTTGAGTCCAAATTTTCAAGGGTGGCGGGCGTCATAAGAAACGCACTTGAAAACATGGTTTTCAGTAGTAGCATCTTGCTTACGAAAAGGACAACCGGACTAGGTATGTAGGTTCGTTGAAATGCAGTATAGCCCGACCCAGATCCCAACAGAAGTTATCATTGAATGATGAAAACATGTGAAAATGACGAAAAAAGAGCCGGTGAAAGTATCGTGATTATTATCCAGAGTAGATCATTTTTTCAAAAACTACACGAAAAACACACACTTGCAGGAGAAAAGAAAGAAGACGGACAAGCATTTGCAAAAAGAAGGATGCAAAATACCACTCAGGTATGACTGTATTAAAATTAAAGTTTTCAAAAGACTAACACACAGGACTCAGCATTTGGGGAATGGCTGAAAGCTGCCAAGATGGGAGCACAAGAGCCAGACTCAAGAATGCGGAGCAAACGTGGAACTTTTTCTTGGGCAACTGGTCAAAAACCGTGTACGAGAGTCAAGCTTTCTACACCAGGGATTGGAGATCACTTCAAACATCAACACTAATAAGTCCTTTCCAAAAACCGTCTCCGGTTCGGATTTTCAACTGGAAATAGCCAAAGGGGTTCTCACATAAAGGGATATTCCTTTTTCGAGCTATCGAGTCGAACTACAATTGGCCTGATTCGAAAATCCTGGGATATGTAGGCTACTCAAAATTCGGGGCTCGGCCATATTCCTATAATTATTCGAGACACCTCGAGGTAGTTTAAAGAAAACTCTTTATTTTTATAGTCTTCATAGAGTCAGAACTACAAACGGCCTGAATTCTCATTTAGCCTGAGATATGTAGGAAGCTCAGGAACCGGGGTCTGGCCATACTTACGAAATATTACGCAAAAAGGGCTGTAATTTCTATTATTCAGTAAAAATTAGGTTTGTCAAATTCGTAGCTCAAGTGAAGGGGCAATTATTGACACCTAATTTTCACCTCATAAAATGCGTATTCTAATTTTCAAACGCGTATTGACACCTAATATATTATACTCTACTCTACTGATATATACTACACTAAAAAACATCGATATACTACACTAATACACTACCTATATTATCTTAATCGTTGAAGAATAAAAGTTTCTTAAGGGTCTATTTTTGGTATTGATGTTTGAAGTTTGCTGACCTTCATTCCCCCATTTTGATCCTAGGTTGCCACTTGAAAAGGTAATATCTCATCTTTGTTCACTTTCAATTCTGTTTTAGTTTTAAGCTATGTGTTTGGTTCCTTTTTTCAATCCTGGATTGAGTGTTTGATATATTTGCTTAGTTTGAAATTATGCAAGATGTTTACTTTATTAGTTGAGTGACATTTCACTACTTAGGTTAGTTTTTGGTATCTATGTTTGTCTATTTTTGAGTTTAGCTTGGATATTTTTCCTATATTGGGGTGACATTTCACTATATTGAGGCTTTCCTTACAATTTGATTACTTTTCCAATTTTAAAATCATGTATGGAACACATTGTAGCTTAACTCGAATCTCTGTTGGTGCTAGTTTATTGTCTAAGTGCCATTCTAGTTCTAGCATATGTGTAATCATGTTAAGAACAATCCTCATGTTTACATGTCTCTAATGTGCCTAAATGTTATTCATGTCCAATCTTGTTCACCACTACTGTTTGGTTTGACACAAAGTGGTTTGTGCCTTAGGGAATAGAATAAGACCTCAAGATAAAATTGAACCTTAAAAATGCTCTCTGTGTAAGATTGGTGTTTTTGAAACTGACTTCCATGAAATTTGTGTTAAGTATGAACTGTTTTTCCATATTTAGTTATTTAGTTTTAAAACCTGTAACTTGAAAAGGATCCCTGTTGGCTTTAAAAGATGGCATGCTGGTTTATGTAATGTCTCTCTAGCTTAGCCTAGCTCATTTTGTGCCTTTTTTTTTTGAACTCTCAGTCTGTGCTTTGGTAATCTCTGGATACCTTTTTTGCTCAGTTTTGCTTGTTTTAAGACCTGACACTAAATGTGCACATTGAGAACCTCTTACTTTGAACCTTGCATCATGTTTGTGTGACATGTCTTTTGCATTTGCATGCCTTAAGATGGCCTAAAACCTGCTAAAATACATTATTTGGACTTTAACATTTCTGGGCAAACCTGTGACCTGTATGTGGTTTAAATATGTAGTATATTTGGACATTGACATGATGTTGTAAATGCATATGAAGGGTATGCCCCTCTCTGGGGGATTTCCTCTTCACTTCCTAGTTATATGTGGTAGTATATGGGGGTATATTGTGCCTTTTACATTTAGGGAAAATCTGAGAGGAAATTGGAGGGTATATGTTGGTGGTATATCATGTATACTATCACTCAACACTTACAAAAATAAGGGGGAAAATGGGACTTGCAAGGTTGGTATACCGGTCACGTATACATGCGCTCAACACTTAGAAAAAATAGAAAGGGAAAGAGAGAGGAAAAGGGGGTCGGGCCAATTTGCTAGACCTCGCAGGTTGTACTCGATCTGTTTTGGGCCCGCCTCACAGTTTGGGCCTCTATATTTGTTTATTACTTTAGCTACTGGTTAATGGGCCTAGCCCGATAAACTTGTAATTCATTTTTGGGCTTTATAATATTTATGTCTTTACATTTCAATTTTTTTTTTAAAATTTGGATATGTACTAATGTCCTGTATGCCCGTGTCTATTTGGTCCATCCCAAACCCATTGGCGGGCCTCAATAGGGCCCACTGACGTATCTAGATCGAGTCAACCCAACTTGGAGCAAAACGGAGCATACGTGGAATTAAAATGAGACTGATTGCATAAATGTTTTCTTCTTGGGCTTGGTCGGCCCAAACTCTCTACCTCATTTAAATTGTGCACTTTAAATTGATTATTTGCCTAATTATCATGCTAATTGGAACCCTTATGAGATTTCCATGTTTTATAGTCGCCAAAAACTGAATTTGCCACAAAAGATAAGACTAAATTTGGAGCATTAATACAATTTGGGACTGATTTGACTAAAGGACTAAAACTGCCAACTTTTATGAAGTTTGGGACTGATTTGAACATTTATAAAAAACCATGGACTTGGACGTGTGGACTGACTCGGACAAAATTTATGAGATTAATTATGTTTATTTAGACTTAGGATAAAAAAATAAAAATTGACTCAAACTTAGAAAAGCATAAAAATAAAAATGGACTATATATATATATATATATATGGACTATAATAGTGTATCTAAATTATTTTCTTAAAAACTATTTTCTTATACATCGAAATATTTTGTTTTTCAAAACTATTTTTGGGTGGACTTACGTAGAGTCCTACTTAGGCTAAGAGTCTTCGGGTATCAGCTTAAGTGTTCTAGTCCGACACCCTAAACGCCCAATTTTGGATAAAATTTTACTACTTTTGATTCTTGAAACGTGGTATTTTTGCATGAATGACTAATTTCTATTTGTGGAAATCTGAAACAAAACTGTTTTTATCACAATCAATTTATATTTACAAAGGCGCACTATTAGAACCCGTAGGTCAACCGTATTTTACGGATCTTTAATATCGGGGTGCCTAACACCTTCCCCAGGAGATCACCAGAACCCTTACTCATACTTTGGTTAGATTAGGATTCTTTTAAAACTTAATTGCTTTAAATGAACCCTTTTCGGACTAGTTTTCCTAATTTCCTAACAATTAGGCAGCGACTCTAAAACAAGTCTATTTAGAGCACCATCCACGTAGAAGTATATTTTTCCCTTTTTCCCAATACGATTGACGACCATACTTCCCCGGGACAATTTCCCTTTTAAATGAGGCTAGTGCAAATATGAATCGGAAAAAAATAGAACCGCTACAGTATTCACCGGCAGAGTGATTTCTCCTTTCGTAGTTTCACATGTCATGTTGAATTCGCTAAGAAGCCGGGTTGCCGGTACAATTTGGTCTAATATCCCCAGCTGCTCTACCACTTTCCAACAGATAATATTGGTTGAACTACCTGGATCAATCAACATACGCTTAACCTGAGATTTATTAATGAGGACAGAAATTACCAAAGCATCATTGTGGGGTTGAATGATGCACTCCGCGTCTTCATCACTGAAGGAGATGGATCCCTCTGGTACGTAATCCCTGGTTCGTTTTTCCTGAGTGATCGAGACCTTCGTACTCTTCATCATTGGACCTCAGGGAATTTTTGCCCCGTCGATAATCATATTGATCACATGTTGAGGTTCCACTGGTTCAACTTGCTTATTTGCTTCCCTATTTTTGTAATTTCCTTTAGCCCGGCACTTAAGAATTCATGCAAGTGCCCACTCTTCAATAGTCGGGCTACTTCATCCCTTAGTTGTCGACAGTCCTTAGTCTGATGACCATGAGTACCGTGATAGTCGCATACTACATTCGGATCCATTTGAGTAGGATCGGACCGAAGCGGAGTTGGACATCTCGTGTCCTTAATATGGCCAATAGCTGAAACGAGACCCGCAGGCCGCAGCATCAACATTGAAATTGTACTCGGACAACTTCAGGCTCTCACCACTGTTAGACGACCCACTGATGTCATTCCTAAATTGAAAACCCCCGGTTACCTGAACTGTGATCATTTCGCCTATCATTCCTGACCAACTGATGATTGTGACCGCTTCGTCCCCTGTATGTCCTAAACTTGGACTTTTCCGATTGACCGTACGGCTGTTACTCATCCTTTGATGAATTCGACTCTGTTTCAACCATCCTTTTTGGCCTATCTGTATTTTTGCTTCGGGTTGCCGAACCTGGTGGAAGTTCGAGTTGATTATCCTCCACTCAATTTTTGGACTCATATTTGTTGTGGACATTGGCCCATGTCACCGCCTCGTAGTCTAACAAGTTCCTTCAGTTTGAATGAGACGGTGGAGCTCTGAGGGTTTAGTCCTTTAGTGAAAGCTTGTGCTGTCTATTCCTCTGGAACTGGGGGCAAAAGCATCTGTTCTTTTTGGGATCTCGAAGTAATTTGTTGTCCTTTTGGGCAATTCTTAATATATCAGCCTTCCTTGCTTGGACTTTCTAAGCTCCAGCATAAGCCTTTATAAAAGTATCTGCAAGCATTTCAAAAGAGTTAACAAAATGTTCAGGAAACATAGAATACCATGTCATTGCCCCTTCGGAAAATGTCTCGCTGAACCTCTTTAACAGCACCGACTCAATTTCATCCTTTTCGAGATCGTTGCCTTTTATGTCACATGTATAAGAAGTCATGTGTTCCTGTGGATCCGTCGTTCCATCGTATTTAGGAATGTCCAGCATCTTAAACCTCTTCGGGATCAACTTCAGGGCCACGCTCGGAGGGTAACACCTTTGACAGTACTGTTTGGAATCTGGCCCTCTGAAGATCGGCGAGGCCCCGTTGTTCCTGCAACATATCAAATATTAAGCGTAAGTTAATTTCTTCTCCCTATCACCCGGTGTCTTTCATACAGATGCTCGTGGTGAAACCACGGGGTTATTGTTGTTGAACAGGTCAACAGGATGATTGTCATCTACATTTAGGTTAACAGCGTCATTCGAGTTGACAGCATTTGGATCAGCGGGGTGAACGCCATTTGGATCTTGGGGTAACACGTCGACCGGCACCCCGTTGTTGTTGTTACCGCTGTGGTGACCTGGTTCACCATTATTGTTCAAGTGAATTGATTGGCTGTTGTTTGACATTTTGAGGTCAACCTCAAAATCACAAACTTTAAGAGAACAAATGAAAATAGGGTTGTAAGCAAATCACCACTATTATCCTTAGCCCCACGGTAGGCGCCAAACTGTTTACCCCAAAAAAGGTAACAGTTGAATTTATACGCGGTTTAAAGGATATGTGGTTTAATCTGTCGTTAACACAATGAAATATGGAAGAACAATCAATTATATATAAAGATCAAGGATAGAAATAGCCTGAATCCGTTATTGTTTGCCCCTGTAATTGGTCCGGTACAGAGCGTTAGATATGTACCCGAGCCTAGTTGTTATTGATCTTTAGAACTTGAATATGAAATTTTACAAAGTGTGAGAGTAAAAATCAGATGATCCTAATGAGAGAGAGTTTATCCCTATTTATATTACAAGGGCTAAAACCCTAATTTTCCCTAAAATATGGTAAAAATAGGCTAATTACCACTACAGGCGGCGCCATAACGGCTGTAGCGTAACGAACGGCGGAATTGGCGGCGAGAAATCTGACCCGTCGCGGATTTCTCGCGCTCATGCTAACCGGTGTCACTTCGGCCTAACGGACTAACGACCCCTCGGACGTCATTTCATCCAAATCACCGAGGTCGAACCACCGTCACATTCCTATTTTGCTCCGACCTCTCGTTGGAAGGTCATAACTTGTTTACCCCGGTTTTTACCGTATACAATTTTTATTTGACACAATATACTAAAAAAATCAAATAAAAAAATAGTTATATCGCAAACAGAAAAGTTAATACTGTAGCAAAAACAACTAAACTACGAGCTGATTATGGCGATAGGTAATGTTATGTTAATAGTTCAATTGTTTTTTGTTGTTGCGGCAGAAATAAAGGTTGCCAGGTTATGTTGTGCGCCGCCATTGCCACCACTTGAAGATCCGCAGCTCGTCATTTTTCCGCTTCCATTCTCTTCCACAGTACTGCTATTTAAGTGGATATATCAATGTTTTGTTACACGCTCTTGAAACCACAATTCTATATATATATATATAAGGTGCAGTTTTGGGAAGACGAAAGGTTCCAGAAATGGACAAATGGTTCAAATAAACGTTCCATGTACTGCTACCGGTTGTTACTTCGTGATTTAATTGCTAGCATGAAATCACATAAAATTAAAACGAAAACTGAAACGCCTAATTTAACAACTACCATGAAACCATTAAATTCATTATGATGTCATGAGAGTATTAAACTTTTGTCATTAAAGTCATTGTAACCTCGTGATTATTTTAAGTTTTTAGGCTGAAAAATGAGCAAAAGAGCCAAAAAAAACTAAGAAAAAAGATAGATGTGAATGTTTGCCATAGAAAGGTGTCACATCACCGTGTCTATGCTTCGATATATATTATATATAGATATAGATTTATACTATATATAAGCATGAGTTTGGAGGTGATTTCGTCGTCCACCTCCAACTCATGTTATAAAATAAAAATAAAAAATAAAAAAGTGGACCCCATCCAACTCATGTAAAAAAAAGCGTGGACCTCATATTAAAAAATTAAGCAATATCCATGTAATTCTCAAAGTATCTTCATTAAGTCAATAGTGGTGGATTCATTCAGTTGGATTTCTATACCATGCGCTGCATTTGCAGCATTTTTGAATGACTGTCCAAAAAAAGTGGCCCCTATTAAACTTTAATGTGGCAGTCTCTTACTTATCTCTCCCTCCAATCTCCATAGCTTTTTTTGTACTCCTATCGTACTAATATTCAATAGACAGAGAAAGTACATGTAAGGATTAATTTTTCAAAAGTAATTCTGAATATATTATTATCAAACTTCATTTTTTAAAAGTCACTATTACAACTGATTATATTTTGTAGTTTCATGGGTGATATCTTACCTCACCAACTGTAATTCTATAATCAAATTAATTTAATAATGTTCCAACTGATAAAATAAATTACTCGGATGTTTATTGGAGTACTGTTTAATATCCTAAAAAGAAACTAAGATGGGTATTACATTCTCAAAAGGCATTTTCCAATGTCTTAAGTTTCTAATTATATACGGAGCACCATAATAGCCATAATAATTTATTAGTACATACTTATGATGGGTTAAGTAAAAAAAAAGGATAGAAATCTTATACCGCATCTATGCCCATGTTATATGACACAATATACATAATCACCATATGTCTAAAAAGTTTCGCATCTATGCCCATGTTATATGACACAATATACATAATCACCATATGTATAAAAAGTTTCACATTTTAGCCTGGGGGAATGGTAGTTCAAATGACGTTTTCGTATTTAGAAGTAGTTAAAAATTCAATAAGTTTTGAAATTCTGGTTCAAATTTGATTAACACGTACTTTAAAAAGTGTCTATTAGCCTTTTTCTTAAATAAAACCGTATAAACTGAAATAAAGAAATAACATCATGGCACAAATTATTGAACCGTGCTCCCAAAATTTCTATCTTTACATACTTGACTTTCAAGAAATGTTATAGAATATATCAATTCTTTTTATAATTGCATAAAAATAAAATTATAAATATATGTTGGGTCCGTGCTGACACGAACTTTGGTATCTAGTTTTGTTAAATAATAATGTAGGAGATAATACGGATAATAATATGATATAGGTAACAGATGTGACTTGCATGCAACATCAGCACCAATAAGGCAAGCAAGCAAGCATGTTCAACTTGCAAACGGTTGCTTCCTAAGCGGTGCTGCCTTTTTTCAACTTGGGAATTATTCAGGCTGTTACCTTTTTAATCTGGAATGTGAATTAAAGATTAACAATTAAATTTATAAAATAGGCTCGCATGCCAGCAGAGGCGGACCTACCCTAGAAGAGGGGGTACGTGCCCACGATAACCTAAAAAATTGTATATTTGTGTATAGATATCTTAGATATGAGGTATATATTTTAATTGACACACTCATTCGCAAAGGTCGGATAGCTGCACTAATTGATATAGAATGCAGAAATGATCCTTTAGTACGCACACTTGGGTTCAATTCCCACTCCAACATCCGCACAAAATAAACTCTCGACATTTTTGTTGTCACAGACTATTAGTATTGCCTGCACTACTCTCAAATTCTAGGTCCGTCTTTGCATGCAAATGGATGATCTTAGCAATAGTTAACCTCTCGAAAATGTAATTTTGACTGTAATGATAGAAATTAACTGTAAATAGTACTCCCTCCGTCCCATTTTATATGAAGGTGTTTGACTGGACATAAAGTCTAAAAAATAAAAGAAGACTTTTGAAATTTGTGATCTAAACAATCATAGAAATTTGAGTGGCTAGAAATCATTTCGTTAAGGGTAAAAAAGCAAATTTAAAATTGAATTGTTACTAAAAATAAAAAGATGTCATTCTTTTTATAACTTACTAAAAAGAAAAAGTGTCATATAATTGAGACGGAGAGAGTATCTAAATAATGAATAAAGCAGAAGAGATAAAGAATTCTTATTTGAAGACTCTTAATGGAACCGAAGAACAAAGGTGAAAATTGAGCGTCAATTGTTTGTACAAACTTGAGAGAATCAAATGGGATATAAGTAGGGGCAAGGGAGTATATTTATAGTACAATACTAGAATAACATTTTCCTAATATCACGGCGCTCCTCACCAAAAAGAGGTCAAATATATCCCTCTACTTTAGTTTAATAGTTAAATATACCCTCAGTTAGTCAAAGTAGATAAATATACCCCTTCCGTTAGTCAAAGTAGATAAATATACCCCTTCCGTTAAGAAAGTACATAAATATACCCATCAGTTGATAGAATCCTCAATTCCACCATTATTTACCCGATTTAACTTTAAAAAAGCCATGCCCGACTCACCCCAACCCGTAAATTAAATTCTTTCTACGCAAATATACCCACCACCACTGCAACTAGAGGTGGCAAACGGGCAGGTTGAGTCGGATATGGGTCGGGTTGAAAATGGGTTAACAAAAAACGAATCAATTACCCGACCCACCCATATTTAACACGGATAAAAAATGGATTACCCAACGGATAATATGGATATCCATATTATCCCAAGCTACTTAAAAGATGTTGGCTTCATGTAACTAATATGGGGAAGATTAATTTACCTTCGTGTCCACAAATTCAATCTGTAGTACATAGTTGCGCCTCAGCATTTGTCGAAGAATAAAACTTCGAAACATTCCAATGACACGACCTCCGACCTCCAAAAAACTTTTTTTGGAAATCTCACCCACCCCCTCCCAACTTGTCTATTTGATATATCTTGTTTTACCTTTATAAGAAATTATAAAAAATGAAAAAACCATTCTTACCCCCACCCGCCCCATTGTGCCCCTACCCTACCACCCATCCCACACCAAATTTAACCACACAATTTTTTTATTTTTACTAAAATTTTATAAAAGAAAAATAAAATATATGAAGTAGAAAACTCGAGAGGGGTAGGGATGTCGGGGGGGGGGGGTATTAAAATAATCATTTTTGCAACGTAGCCTTTCTGAGATAGTGGCCACTTATGTAAAGTAGCCATTTTCTAAAAGTGACAAAAGTGGATACTTTTGTAAAGTGGCCTTTTTTTGAAAAATGACCAAAAACGTTGCTATTTTTGCAAATTTGCATTTTCGGTTGTTTTGCAAGAATATATTTTTGCAAAAATAGTCATTTGATGTCACCTTTAAAAAATGATCAATTTACAAAAATAGCCTTTTTGTGCCACTTTTAAAAAATGGCTAGTTTACAAACATAGTCACTTTTTTGGGTTGTCGTCAAAGTGCAAAGTAGTCATTTTTTTTTTTTTGTTGTTTTAGAAAAAGACCACTTGCAGAGGTATACACATATTTGGTTATCTTATAAAATTAGCCACTTTGTGAAAGTATTAAAATAACCATTTTTTCCATGTGTCCTTTCTAAGATAGCAGCCACTTTTGTAAGGTAACCATTTTTAAAAAAAGTGACAGAAAAATGGCTACTTTTGTAATGTGGCCATTTTTGAAAAATGACCAAAAAGTTGCTATTTTTGCAAATTTGCATTTTGGGACATTTTGCAAAAAATACGTTTTTTGCAAAAATAGTCGTCTTTATGTCACTTTTCAAAAATGGTCAATTTACAAAAATAACCATTTTGTGTCACTTTTAAAAATTGGCTAGTTTACAAACATAGTCACTTTTTTGGGTTGTCTTCAAAGTGGAAAGTAGTTTTTTTTTTTTTTTTTTTTTTTTGCGGTCTTAGAAAAGGGTCCCTTGCAAAGGTATGCACATATATGGTTATCTTATAAAAATAGTCACTTTGTGGAAGTAGCATCCTTTTCAAATGCAGGGTGGGAATTGGAGTGGGGGTGTAGGAGGCAAGAGTTAATGAGTTGGGGGATGAAGGTTTGTGTGGTTAGGGGTCAAATTGGTATTTCCGTCAAACCAAACACTAGAAAATATTTTTCCAGAAATGTTTTCCGCATCCAACCAAACACAAGAAAATAAGTAGGAATATCACTTATTTTTCAAGAAATCATTTTATAGGAAAACATTTTCCATCATACCAAACACACCCTATATGTTGTGAGTTTTATCCATTTTACCCATTAAGTTACCCATATTTTAAGTGGATAATATGGGTTGACTCATATTGAACCCATTTTAAATGGGTTGGATATCCGACCCATCTAAAATGGGTTGGGTTGGGCGGATAACCATATTTTTTACCCATTTTGTCACCTCTAACTGCAACGACCCAACACAACCTCCACCACCGCCACCCATGTACATAGATCATTCAACCACGCATGCCTTTCCAACATTAGGAAATGTTTATTAAAAATATAGTATTATCATGAACAATAAAACACAACATGGACAAAGACATTATTAATAAAATGATCAACAGAAGGGATGAAACTGTGGGTGAAAATTGGAATTTACATGGACAATGAGGATAGTACAAAATTGCCAGCCCTTGCATTAATTTTTTTAATCAGATATTATGAAATTATTTTGATTCAGAGATGAATTCATAGACATGGTAATGGAATATTTCCAGAACAAAAGGACAAATTCATGTCTCACAGGAAAAGAAGTTCACGCACTTATCACTTATCAGTAAAATGCTGAATTTTATCACAGACAGATATAGCAAATTGAATCTTTCCACTATGCATCTGAAAGATAACATGACAAGTCTAAGAGGATTACAAATACTACACTAGGTTGAAGAGCAACATAAGCTGCCATTTAGCACATCAGAGATCCAAAGGAAGGAAAAGGACGAAATATGATCAACAAAATGGGGGAGTACTAAACAGTGGTGGCGATGGTGGTGGTGGTTGTGTTGGGTCGATTGTAGTGGCGGTGGGTATATTTCGATGAAAAGAATTTAATTTGCACGTAGGGGCGGGTCGGGCATGGGTTTTTTAAAGTTAAATCGGGTAATTAATGGTGGAATTGAGGATTCTATCAACTGAGGGGTATATTTGTGTATTTTCTTAACGGATGGGGTATATTTATTTACTTTGACCAACAGAAGGGGTATATATATCTATTTTGACTAACGAAAGGTATATTTAACTACTAAACTAAAATAGAGGCTTATATTTGACCCATTTCCCAATAATTATCTGCACGATCCGTACATAGTGGATGCTGATTTGTAACTGCCGTACATGATCTCGGATATTCTGGAGTCCATTGGTGTGGTGAGTTCATCATATCGGGATATTGATGACTGTCCAGACACTTAACTTTGGTTTAAGACTGTCCTACTCCGGTACGGTGCATCTAGAGTAAACTTGCCATGAACTCGGATCAGACTTCCCGGGTAATTCCCTAATCGCTTGCCGAAGCGACCTTGTTGACCTGGGAATGACTAGACTTGTACGTATTGCCACTTGTTAACTTTGGCGTTGGCCACGTGTTGTGTTCTTATAACTAATACATTGCCTCTGTCTTTTTAGTTTTTGGGGCTAATGTTACATATTTTTTCCTTGTAATTTTAAATTGGGACCATTTCACAAACCTCGAAAGGTTTTCGCTTTATAATGCCTACTTTATTTCGTACTCCCTCGGTTTACATTTATTTGTCTTGATTTTTTTGGTAATTCATTTAAAAAGAATGTCTTTTTTCTTTTTGATAATTTTTTAATTTTAATTTTTTACATGACATATTTAAGATTAAAAAATTAAAAGGCATTATTTTTGGTACCTATATTTTTAGTTTAAGACCATAAAATTTAGAAAAATTCTTTACTTTTTCAAATTCTGTGTCAAGTCTGTATACGGTAAAAACCGGATGCGAGGCAAACCGGTGGAGCGAGGGGACCGACTGATCTGCCTTCTTCGTCATTGGAACGACCAAGCCCGGTGACCCGAGCATTCGTGGCCGTTGGTCCGTATAGCCGTTGGTTCGTACGGCTGTTGGTCCGTATAGCCGTTGGTCCGTACGGCTGTTGGTCCGAGTAGCCGTTGGTCCGTGTGGCTGTTACACGCGAGCCACGTGCCAGTAGCGTCCTATCGTGGTCAACTACCCACCATGCGTGTGTCAGACGGCACTGTCAGTCTAATCCCACCAAATCCGTGCAGAGCTGTCCTTATTATTATTATTTTATTAATTCATATTTGATGAAACCCATGGAAGTCACACTATAAATAGGGCATATCCCCCTCCTTTGTAAGGGTTGACTTCTTTATTTTTCAAGAACACTTGCAATAGAAAAATATATATGCAATCCCTCTCTTAATATCTGATCCGGCCAAGGCCGTTTATTTATATTCATGTTGTGTTTATTCCATCAATTATCCCACATTGTTTATGAGCGTTTGTATTCATAGCGAATCGCCATCATTAGCCATTTTATTGAGGAACTCCCACCTATACATTTTCCCTATCTAACGTACATCAAGATCCAAACACATATCCTATACCTACATACAAATTTAATTGATTATCCGATTCCGGGGTAAATAGTTTGGCGCCCACCTTGGGCTAGGATAATAGTGGTCTTTGATCTTGATCTCTATCTTACCCATCAAAATCAGAAACATCTATTGTCCGTCTCTGAAAAAACGGACCAAATGGCTAACAGTGGGCAATCTGGTCACGTCAACAACAACGAGATCGTGGCCGAAAATGAAGGCAGCGGGCCACGAGGATCGCCAAACCCCACTGACCCTTTAAATACTAACAATTCAATTACTTTGTCCGTGACACAGGAAAGAACCGGATACCCCGAATGATAATATTGACTTGCGTTTAATTTTTGAAATGCTGCAGGAACAGAGAGCGGCGATTGCCGAACAGGGAATCGCAATAGCCCAGCTGCAAAACGGAAGAGGTAAAACGACCCCGGAAAAGGCGAAGAGTGTTGCTGAACCCGGAAGAGATGAGGCACGGATGGTTAAAAGCAATGGCTCCGGAGCTGGTCCATCCAACGAGGTTCTGAGAATGCTCGAAACGTTGGCGAAGCGGGTGGACTCGACCGAAAAAAGGGTGGAGACATACAACTCTCGGGTGGATCAAATCCCGGGGGCTCCGCCTATTTTGAAAGGGTCGGATTCAAAGAGGTACATCCAAAGGCCTTTTCCTTCGAGTGCCGCTCCGAAATTGATCCCGAAGAGGTTCAAAATGCCGGATATCCAAAAATATGACGGCACAACGAACCCTCACGAACACGTGACCTCATACGCCTGTGCTATAAAAGGCAATGATATGAAAGATGATGAAATCGAATCCGTGTTGCTGAAAAAGTTCGGGGAAACTCTGTCAAAAAGAGCATTGACTTGGTACGATCATCTGCCCGAGCATTCAATCACTTCTTTCAAAATGCTCGCCGATGCCTTCCTAAAAGCACACGCCGGAGCCAAAAAGGTGCAGGCTCGAAAGGCGGATATTTTCCGTATAGCCCAAAGAGACAAGGAGCTATTGCGTGAATTTGTCAACCGGTTCCAAAGGGAACGAATGGAGCTCCCCCCGGTTCCGGAGGAATGGGCCGCACAAGCTTTCACAAAGGGGCTCAATGTTCAGAGCTCGACGGCTTCGTTCAAATTAAAGGAAAGCTTGCTGGAATACGAGGCTGTGACCTGGGCGGATGTCCATAACCGATACGAGTCAAAAATTCGGATATAGGATGACCAACTCGATCTTCCCCCGGGGCCCATAAAAATGAACAAAAGCTCGGAGAGATCACGAAAGAATTACGAACCGGAGGCCGGACCATCGAGGGAAAGGTATCGGCCATACTCTCGAAACCAAGCTTCAGGTCGAAAAAATCAAGGGATGGCCCGAGTCGTTTCTCCGGGCGGGGGTGATAAACGGGCCGAGTCCCCGGTTTAGGTATACCACCGATGAGTCAAACGAGGAGGCCACGGCTGTGAAACTCGATCTCACAGATGAACTTCGCGAAAACGCGTTGGTCCGTATTGCAACCCAGAAGCAGAGAATGGGAAGGTACTACAATCGGAGAACCAATTTTTGACATTTCTAAGTTGGGGACTTGGTGCTTCGGAAAGATACCTTGAGCACCAAGAATCCCAACGGAGGAAAACTGAGTCCGAACTGCGAAAGACCGTACAAGATAACCAAGGTAACGGGCAAAGGATCGTGTCAGCTGGAATCCGTGGACGGGCAGCGATTGTGCAACAACCGGAACGTGGCTCATTTGAAGGGATATTACTGCTAAGGTATGGACACCTCATGTTTAACCTTTTTCTTTTTTCAGGAAGTCAAGTACCGGATAAAGTTAGGATCTAGGTCTGAAAACGCGTGTTGCACTTTTTTTCTTAGTACAGTTTTGTCCCAAAATGGGTTTTTCGACAAGGTTTTTAATGAGGCAACAAGTACAACATGTTACTTAACAAAATAAAGACAAACGGCCGGGAACTCGGGGTCATGGCCTACGAGTGGGGGCTTGATAGCGCTCGCCTGATCTTGCAGCTCGGATAAGCACTAGGGGATTTATACCCACATCGATGTTTACCCCGGTTAATGGAAAACGGAGGAGCTCAACAAATCAAGATCGGACCTTCTGCATTAGGTTTCGGTGTAAGGACCAAACGATCATAATGAATCGTGTCCCCCCAATATTTGCTACGGCAAAACCAAAACCGGACCTTCTGCATTCGGTGTCGATGAAAGGACCAAACGATCATAATGAATCGTGTCCCATTCAACATTTGCTACGGCAAAACTAAGGCCCGGCCACAGCCTCCGATGTAAGGACCAAACGATCATAATGAATCGTGTCCCGTTCAACATTTGCTACGGCAAAACTAAGGCCCGGCCACCGGCCATAGCCTCCGATGTAAGGACCAAACGATCATAATGAATTGTGTTCCATTTTTTATTTACTACAACAAGGCAGAAGGAATTAAAATTCTCATATGTACAAACATTTTGCAAACTCAAAGTCATCAAAAGCTGGTATAACAAAATCTTGGGTGTCTTTCTGTTAAAAGGACTTCGCCCCGATGGTAACCGCCGTATTTCGGCACTGCCCCACTCACATACTCTATATCGAGGATTGTGCCCGAAATTCGATAAAGGCGACGAGGTCACAATGACCCAAGCCAAATCTCGGCAAATTCCCCCAAAACGGGGATTGCTACATCAAAAACTTTGCCAAGGTTGAAAAAATACCGACCCTAAAGAAAATGCCTATCGTAATTCGGAGACATCTGAACTTATGAAGCATCGGATAAATCCCACGGGCACGATGAATTAACGACTATGAGTCGACCTGTCCTAAAACGGACCAACGATCATGACAAAAATAATGGCAAACATTCAAAACGAAGAAATAAGAAGGTAACGACGAGCTGACAGGGCCACCGGTTTCAAAAGTTATCCACTCCCCGTTACTCCGATAGATCGGAGATCCGGGAAGTGTGGGGCTATCTGTATACGGTAAAAACCGGATGCGAGGCAAACCGGTGGAGCGAGGGGACCGACTGATCTGCCTTCTTCGTCATTGGAACGACCAAGCCCGGTGACCCGAGCATTCGTGGCCGTTGGTCCGTATAGCCGTTGATTCATACGGCTGTTGGTCCGTATAGCCGTTGGTCCGTACGGCTGTTGGTCCGTGTGGCCGTTACACGCGAGCCACGTGCCAGTAGCGTCCTGTCGTGATCAACTACCCACCATGCGTGTGCCAGACGGTGCCGTCAGTCTAATCCCACCAAATCCGTGTAGAGCTGTCCTTATTATTATTATTTTATTAATTCATATTGGATGAAACCTATGGAAGTCACACTATAAATAGGGCCCCTCTCTTAATATCTGATTCGGCCAAGGCCGTTTATTTATATTCATGTTGTGTTTATTCCATCAATTATACCCACATACAAATTTAATTGATTATCTGATTCCGGGGTAAACAAAGTCAAATAAAAAAAACGAATTAAAACGCAAGGAGTGTGATTTTAAATTGTGAGCATTTCACACACTTTTCATCATTAGTTACGGGAGATAATCTGCTTCATATAAATGTCTATGCTTTCATATTTCCATATTATAAAGATGAATAAGATCAATTGAACAAACTTCTGGACTGATTGCGTATTTACATTAAATAACGCTTAATAAATAAAATTATAAAAGATTCAAGACCCAAAGAACACGTGCCCTCTTCTCCATCTTCTCTTGAATCCTAATCCTAATCCTAATTCTGAAAATTCACCTCAGACTTCCTTTGCTGTCAGGTGCATACTTATCAAATACTAACATCCCATATGTAGTAGTTGTCCTCTGATTATATCATTACAAGCTGAGAATAGCTCATATGTGGAGACAATGGTGATAGTGGCGGCACTTCAAAAATGCCCTTTCCATTTCCACAGTCCCAAACTGCTGACCAACTTGATGGCGTTAATGGAGCTGCAGTTACTGCTCTTTCTTCTTCTATTTTCACTCCCT
Source organism: Lycium barbarum (assembly GCF_019175385.1). Taxonomy (NCBI): domain Eukaryota; kingdom Viridiplantae; phylum Streptophyta; class Magnoliopsida; order Solanales; family Solanaceae; genus Lycium; species Lycium barbarum. The sequence continues at coordinate 103,641,585 of NC_083339.1, read as the reverse complement.
TCTTGATAACTACTTGCTCCTCATTCTCTGTTTCTCTCACCCTTTTCCTCCCCGAGTTCACTGGCTGTGGCTGAATCTCAACATCATGTTGTTGCTTAAAGTTTGCAACTTCAAGAGGGAAATTCAGTATTGCTTTGCTTCCTCTAAGCTTAAACGCCGCCCTATCATATGCCTTGGCAGCATCAATGGCGGTGTCGAAGGTTCCTAACCAAACCCGAGTTCCCTTACGGTTAGGGTCACGAATCTCCGCCGCAAACTTCCCCCATGGACGTTGCCTAACTCCTCTGTAATGCTTCTTCTCGCTCTCCATAGCAACCTCCACTTTCTGAACAATTGGCTTCGCGGGTATCGCTATGTTAAGAGAAGGCTTGCGTTCTTTGAAGCTTGTTTGTTTCGGAGAATTCGAAGTGATACGAGCAGCTGACACATTTGGTTTAGTCTCCAACTCGAAAAAGCAATCGAACTCTGTTTTTGAGCTACTCAAGAAGCTTGAGATATCAACATTCGAACTTTCAGCTGAGTTGAAAGCTGTTTCAAAAGAGAAAGTTCGATCCAGAGATTCAGATGAATTATTATTAATACTAGAGTCTAAAGATTGAGAAGAGGAGGAGGTTTGGGTTATTTGGGACCAGTAATAATCCATGAAAGGAACATCATCAAGAAGATGCTCCCTAATCAAATCAAGTGAGCAATTATCTTGTGGTGAGTCCATCTCTTTGATCTTTTAATGAAACAAGAGAATTTAAAGGCAATTGGAGGGAAATCTAATTTTCTATGATCAAATTCTTGAAAATATTCAAAGTTGGAGGAGGAGATATTGAGTTGAGTGGAAAAAAGTGTGTTGAGGGTTCGTTATAAAGAGTGGAAATTTGAGGATTGAGAGGTCAGAGGAGGTTTCATACGGGGCTTCTGAGTTGGAGAGAGGAAGCATCATGTGGCCTAATCCATAACCTCAGTGCTACTTTAGTTTACTGTTACAGACAAAATTATATGATTATGCTAATAATATTCTAAGAAATGATGTGGGGCAACAAAGCGATGATGTTTGCTTTTATGTCGTTTTGGTTTGTTTTTTATATTGGCAATGATGGATGAGTCTCAACTCTTCCACCAAGAGTTCTATTTCCAGGCTGCTTCTTTTTTCTCCCTCTTTTAGAAAAAAAATAAAATTTTCTATTCTTAATTTTATTAAAAATAAATAAGTAGATGTTTTAAACGATGTACGTAACAAGGGGGAAAACTGCGGTCTGTTTGTTTTTAATTCACGGAGATCTCAATCGAGCCGCATTTTTCAGACCCAGTAAAAAAGATAATAAATACAAGGTCTAGCTTATAAAATTACCCCTATTTATTAAATATTTTTTAAGAATTGAGTAATATTAAAAAGAACATTCGATTTCTAATGTTATAGTTGGAAATCAATTGCTAACTTTAGTCTTCATTTCCTAAAGTGACAATTCATTTGAACTAAGCGACGGTTAAAATGGGACTCGTGGAGTATTTATTTGGTTATTTAAGATTCAAACATGGAAATAAAATACGTGACGTTCATGGTTTGGTTCAGATCGATTTTACCTAAAAGAAAATTAAATCAACAAATTCCATTTGTAAAATGCAAGAATCAGATCAGATCAATTAAGTCATTTTTCTTTTTCTAGTTTTGTCCTTTATTTCAAGTTTTTCGGTTTCTGTCAATTTTTTTAGTAAAATTGATTGATTTGTTGGATAATGGTGCGATCTCTTGGGACGAATTTGCTTTAGTGGTCAAAGCGTTACATTCCAACTGTCACGGGCCGCCTCCTTTATAGTGTCTGTGGTACACTAATGGCCCGTGCGGCGCCCGTAGTCCAGGCGGACTACGAGCCAGCCTAATGATAGTCCCAGGACTCATGGCATGATCTTATGTCCATGGCTTTGGAGGCTTAGCTTCAATGGTGCGGCTGAGACGATGTCAAGGCTTTGGCCTTGCCTTGCTAGAATGCCCCTGTGGCAGGTTTCATATGTTCTGTCTTTGCCTGCACTCACACTTGGGGTTGGCTATGGACATGACAGTCCCTCGCCAGGAGCTGAGCGTCGCGGGTGCGCGCACAGTCCAATCCTCTGGCTTGACACTGGTCGGGTGCCTGTACGCCCGAGCGGTGCGACGCCTGAGTAGGGCAACTCTTGAATCCTTGGCCTATGTCATGGGTGTTCTTTGTAGTATGCCTATGATGCGGCTTTGCTAAATGTAGCCCTCGTGACATACTTCCATCTTGCACGGTGCAGCGTCGCCCTACGACTGCACGTCTAGGCCAACGGACCCTTGCTCGCTAGGCTAAACCTGAGCCAAGCTCACAAGTCAACACACGAGGCTCTTAGGATGGATGCCTTGAGTGTTCAATCGGCACGGAGGGATTTCTTATTCTCAAGGATAGCCCGCAGGGCACAGTCGGTCCATACGTCAAGCCTCCGGCCCTCGTTGGGCGCCCAACGCTGGCCTGTGGCCGAGCGCCGCCCATAGAGTTGCGTGACTCGTATGGGTACCTAGGATCCAATGGGGATGCCTAGGCAGGTCCTTGAGGTTGTCCCCCAAGGATGCTCACTTAGTACGGCTTGATGGTGGCACGTACGGGGGAGGCTGGCTGAGCTGAGACACCTCTGCCCCCCTTATATATGCTTTAAAAAGAAAAGCCCAAGGTTTAGCACTGGACATGATTCTGCCCGAGAATCACACTTGGTCTTTCTTGATGATTCGAACTCCAAATGAAGCGCCGTCTGTTCCTAACTCTTTCTCTTGACTTCCTTCACTCCTCCATGAAGTTTCATCTCATTCCCATGCTCGTGGAACGCGATATGGCCTTAGGAGCTTTGACACTGACACTGCTCCTTGGCTAAGTCAAGCCCTTAGGTAAATGATGTTCAAAGGACGCCAAACTTGGTAAGCATATTCAATAACATCCTAGGAAGGGTGTGTTCACCCGAAATCCCAAGATTCCATCTGTGGCTCAGAAATGCTCGGGACTGACACTCAGGCTCGCACGGGGTCGCTCGTGCGTCGACGACCCGTGGGCTTATCTCAGATCCTTGCTGAACTTCCTCGCTACTCTTAGGATATGCAATGGGGCATATGTATGATGATTGTGGACTCCGGTCCGTCGGAACCCATGTTGGTGCACCGCACGGCTGACACTGCCTGCGGGGCTGACACTGCCTGTGTGACTGACATTGCCTGTGGGCTGGCACTGCCTGTGCGCCTGTGCGGTTGGCACTGCCAGCGCGGCTGACACTCGTTTGGCCCGCTCGGGAAATGCAGGGTTACGGGCGCCAAGGCACAATGAAGGCAGTCCGTAACACAACATATAGGAGTTTCTTACCTTAGATAAACTGGAGAGTCATTAAAAGAATCAATTTATCTTAAAGATGCTCTGTTGATGTAATTTTAAGAAGAAAATAAAATAAAATCAACAAGTCATGAACTAAATTAAATGAAATAGAAATAAGGAGGAACGGAATCTATATCTATATATAATATAAAGTTAGGCATAGACAAGGTGCTACAAGGTGATGTAGCACCTCTCTATGGCCACCATTCATATTTATCTATTTTCTCATATTTTTGGCTTTTTAATTCGTTTTTTGGTATATATATATATATACCACTACAGCAGGCAATAACTTAATTGCCGCTAATTATATTCTAGAATCAATTATTACCGGCAATACCAAACTTTAGCCCTAACAATAAATGTCGCTAAAGGCTTTAGTGAACTTGGATCTAATGGCATTAACCAATTGTTGGTAAATGTTTTTGTGGCAATAACTATTGCCGCTAAAAGGAAAATATATTGCCATTAAAAGCCTCTTTTGTTGTAGTGACGATTTTCATATTGACTAAAAACAATTGTGACTGTCGTAACTGATTTAGTCATTCATTCCATTTATTTTACAAGCAATTAAAGGTCATTATTAAAGAAACGGAGGGTCTGTTTGTATCCATAACTCATGGTTCAACGAAGCAATACTACTATATAGGTTTGGACTGGACACAGCTGAAAAAGCACATGATGTTATGCTTCTCAAATTATTAATGTTTTTTATACCAAAAAAATATCCCACCATTGTCATCCTTTTATATAAGTAATCAGGCTGTAAATATTTTTCTATATGCTGAAGTGGCTAACTAGATGCTTTTGGCAGTTGTTTTAGTTTTTTTTTTTTTTTTTTTTTTGCTCCTCCTAATAGACAGCAAGCTAAGAACCTAAGTGGGATACATTAGCACATCCTTTGAAATATTTTCTAAAACCCGTCCTCACAACTTGAATTCCCGATAAGGATTTTACACACTAACTCATGCTTAGTTTCTTCTCCTAATTCCCTTAAGAGATCCATTCTTTCTTCAACAACATATAGGGTAAGGCTGGGCATAAATACCGAAAATCGAAAAATCGAACCGTACCGAACCGAACTGAACCGAACTAGTTTGGTTCGGTGTTTGACACTACTAAAAAAACGAAAAAAACCGATGCCAAAAACCGACGGCCCACGTCGGTTTTTTTAATGAAACCGACCGGAAACCGACCCTTTACGGTCCGTTGGTTTACATAGCCTCGCTTTTCGAAAATCGACGGACCACTTCGGTTTTTTCCGACGGACAGAGTCGGTTACGCAGTCCGTCGGGTTTTATTTCAAAATTTTTTAAAAAAATAAAAAAACCGACGGACAGAGTCGGTTTTTTTAATTTCTGATTTTTTATCTTATACAAAAATAATATATATTTTATGAAAAAAACGACGCAATGCGTCGGTTTTTTATTTAAATTTTTTTATTTTAATTAAAAAACCGACACAATGCATCAGTTTTTTATTTAAATTTTTTTATTTTAATTAAAAAACCGACACAATGCGTCGGTTTTGTAAAAAAATTAAGAATTAATTTCCAGAAAACCGACGGACAGAGTCGGTTTTCTGGAAAATTTGCAAAATTAATTTCCAGAAAACCGACGGACTGAGTCGGCTTTCTGGAAAATTTCCAGCTTGCAAATCCTGCATTTTCTGCAACCACACCTGCACAGAAACCAGTACCAAAAGATGCTCAAAACTAGCATTAAAATGCTCCAAATCAATTCTAAAAGAGCTACAACACATAAAATCACCCTAAGTAATAATAAAACACATCAAACACTATCTAAAAACATCAAATACGATCTAAATAGACCTTCAAAGTTCAAAAATATTTAAATGTCCAACCAAAAGTACCATTAACTAGTTCTACATAGTTTTAACATAAGTCCATAAAGCATAAAACATAAGTCCATTATGAAATCCAAACTAAAATATGAGCTCCACGACTATATAAATGAACCCTAACCGCTTCCGGTTTCAAATACTTCTTACACCGGCAACGAGAACAAGCACACCTAATTACCCCTTCATTTTGAAAAGGGTGAAGTGACATTGCATGTGTGTAAACTTGTCAACAAATTCATCGTGTACACCCACACGATCACTATTGTTTATATTATACATCCACATACGATCCATCTACAAAAATATACGCATAAATTATTGAGGTTATAGAAATATATTTTAACTTAAGAATTCTAACTTAAAATATAACTTAAGAAAACACAATCCCAACCAATTCTAACTTTGAATTCTCAATAACAATTCTAACTTTAATAACTTATGGATTCTAATTTAATATAACTTTTAAAAGCACAATCCCAACCAATTCTAACTTTGAATTCTCAATAACAATTCTAACTTTAATAACTTATGGATTCTAATTTATTATAACTTTTAAAAGCACAATCCCAACCAATTCTAACTTTGAATTCTCAATAAAATAAAATCACCCTAAGTAATAATAAAACACATCAAACACTATCTAAACGCATCAAATACTATCTAAACACATCAAATAATTCTAACTTTGAAAAGCACAATTCCAACCAATTCTAAAAATTGAAAAGTAAATCTAGAAAAATAAAATCTACATTTTAGTATTGAGGTTATAGAAATACTATAACTTAACAATTCTAACTTTGAAAAGCACAATCCCAACCAATCCTAACTTTGAATTCTCAATAACAATTCTAACTTTAATAACTTATGGATTCTAACTTTAATTCTAAAAATTAAAAAGTAAATCTAGTCAAACAAAGTCTACATATTAGTTTTGAGGTTATAGAAATATTATAACTTAATAATTCTAACATAACTTAATAATTCTAACTTTAAAAAGCACAATTCCAACCAATTCTAAAAATTGAAAAGTAAATCTAGAAAAATAAAATCTACATTTTAGTATTGAGGTTATAGAAATACTATAACTTAACAATTCTAACTTTGAAAAGCACAATCCCAACCAATCCTAACTTTGAATTCTCAATAACAATTCTAACTTTAATAACTTATGGATTCTAACTTTAATTCTAAAAATTAAAAAGTAAATCTAGTCAAATAAAGTCTACATATTAGTTTTGAGGTTATAGAAATATTATAACTTAATAATTCTAACATAACTTAATAATTCTAACTTTAAAAAGCACAATTCCAACCAATTCTAAAAATTGAAAAGTAAATCTAGAAAAATAAAATCTACATTTTAGTATTGAGGTTATAGAAATACTATAACTTAACAATTCTAACTTTGAAAAGCACAATCTCAACCAATCCTAACTTTGAATTCTCAATAACAATTCTAACTTTAATAACTTATGGATTCTAACTTTAATTCTAAAAATTAAAAAGTAAATCTAGTCAAATAAAGTCTACATATTAGTTTTGAGGTTATAGAAATATTATAACTTAATAATTCTAACATAACTTAATAATTCTAACTTTAAAAAGCACAATTCCAACCAATTCTAAAAATTGAAAAGTAAATCTAGAGAAATAAAATCTACATTTTAGTATTGAGGTTATAGAAATACTATAACTTAACAATTCTAACTTTGAAAAGCACAATCCCAACCAATTCTAACTTTGAATTCTCAATAACAATTCTAACTTTAATAACTTATGGATTCTAACTTTAATTCTAAAAATTAAAAAGTAAATCTAGTCAAATAAAGTCTACATATTAGTTTTGAGGTTATAGAAATATTATAACTTAATAATTCTAACATAACTTAATAATTCTAACTTTAAAAAGCACAATTCCAACCAATTCTAAAAATTGAAAAGTAAATCTAGAAAAATAAAATCTACATTTTAGTATTAAGGTTATAGAAATACTATAACTTAACAATTCTAACTTTGAAAAGTACAATCCCAACCAATTCTAACTTTAGAATGATCAATAACAATTCTATAACTTATGGAATTCTAACAAAAAACACAATAAAAAAAAAAAAAACTAGTCAAATAATTAAAGTATACATTTTTGCACATATTCAACATCAATAATATTACAAAGAATGATAACTAAGCTAACACAAATACATTGACAAAGAACATGAAATAAAGCACAATCTCAAGCCAAAAAAAAAAAAAAAATAACAACTAAATTAGTCAAATAAAGTTTACATTTTTTTTCACAAATTCAACATTAATAACATTGCAAATGATGTTTAACAAAGCTAAATAGACTAGCATTAGGCCTAAAATCTACAAATAAAACTACAATTAAAAGAATTTTAAATGCCCTAATTTAAGAGAAACTAACCTCAATTTATTAACTTCAAAATGGGTTTGGGGTAGGTGGGAACGGGCTGCGCAGCCAGCGGCGCTGGGCGGCGAAAAAATGTGCGGCGGCGCTGGCGGAGGGGAGGGGGCGGCGGGTAGGGTTTGGGGGAATGGGGGTTTTAATTTGGAAGAGGGAGCAGAAATGGGTATGAAACCCGTCTGGTATGAATTTAAAGAAAATCCGACGGACAAAACCGACCCTGTCCGTCGGTTTTTCCCGCACGTTTGACCAGATTTGACCCAAAAATTAAAAAAAGAAGAAGAGGAAACCGACCCTGTCCGTCGGTTTCCTAAAAAAAAAATTGTTTATTATTTAAAAAAAAAAACAAATTGAATGGCATATTATTTAAAATATTTTTAAAAATAAAACCGACGTCGTCCGTCGGTTTTATATTAATTATTATTAATTTTTTTTAATAAAACCGACGTGGGACGTCGGTTTTTTTTTTGCGGATTTATAATTTCAAAATTTTGCGGAAAAAACCGACGTTGTCCGTCGGTTTTTTAATTAAAAAAACAAAAAGACATTAAAAATACACAAAATCGACGCACGGAGTCGGTTTTCCATCGGTTTTTCAAAGTGATGCAGTCCGTCGGTTTTTTGTCCGTCGAATTTTGCCAGTTTTTTAGTAGTGTGATGTCCATCGTCAAAAAACCGAAACCGAAGTTTGATAAAACCGAACGTGCACTGAAATTTAATACATTACCCAAACAAATTAAAATAGTCCAGGCCCATTAAGTTTAAAGCAAAAAAAATCCCAATTGTAATAAGTCCTCTTTTGCATTTGTATCCCTAATTTTTCACTTCAATTGAAAAAATCAAATATCCTTAACAAAGAAAGGTAACTAGGATGTCACTTTAGGATTAATGTATGTCCTTTATGTGTTTTCTTAATTATTCTTACTGTATGTATATAACACCTAGTAATCTTATATCATGATTATAATTTTCTGTTCTTGTGTATCCTGTTTGTTTGATTTTAATTTCAATTTATCAGTTTTATATTTTATTGCTTTTGAGAATATGAATTAGTGTCAATGGAATCGCTTCTAATATTATATTAAAAAAAACCGAATTGAAAAAACCGAAACCGAACCGAACTTTAAAAAACCGAAACCGAAAGAACCGAACCGAACCGAACTAGTTTGGTTCAGTGTTTGGTGTCCACCTTCAAAAAACCGAACTCGAAATAGCCAAACCGAAGTTTGATAAAACCGAACCGAACGCCCACCCTTAGTATAGGGTTTGTTTCTTTAATTTTTGTAATAGAATAAATTGTTTGCTTCCTGTAATTCCTTATAATGAAAGGAATTTGTGTTTAACTTTCTGTTAAAGGTTTGATAATGGAGTATTATTCGTAAGACAAAAAAAATTCCTTTTCTCTATTTGGTAATATGATACAAATAACCTTAGTAAGTAGGTTGAAGCGGCATAAGGTTGTATCTATACATAAAGCTGGTCTAAGAGAATATGAGGAGACACATCTCTTAAGCCAACATTAGGGTTTATAATAAGTGGAGCAGATACTTAACAATCTTAAAACTGATTTTGTTATTTGTTTATCATCTTCATTTATATAGAGTTGTCGAAATAATAGTTACCTACACATGCTGATAGAAACATTCTGATCATTCTGATCGAATACAAAACAGATCTTGAAGATTAACGAGCTATTTCTATAGAGGACACGAAAGATTTTTTTGAGAAAGAGGATTGTTCTTCTTAGAGACTTATGTGTTGGAAGCGACAAATATGCAGGATATATGCATTCTTGGCTTTGTTGGGTAGAGATCAACAACAATATAAAATAGAAAAATCTTGCTGTAGATTAGAATGTTGATTAATTGTTATTGTATGTGGTATATATTTCTTAATACGGGAAAATCTTATGCATATGATTTTGTTATAAAATTGTCTTGGCTGTCAATGTTATCTCTTTAGACATGACTGTACATATAATATTTCTATCTTTTAACTTATTTAATTAGTAAATTGGTTTTTATTGTAAAATTTATAACAATATTTGGTTATTTTTCTCTTTTTGTTTACCACCACGCAAAGCGCGGACAAATTCAGTAGTACATGTAAAAAATATAAACCTTACGGACTATTTAAGAGTAAAAAAGAACATATCTAAGGGTTTAAAGTAGGGGTGTCAAATACGACCCAAAAGATGATGGCCAGCCCAGCCCGCCCAAAATTGGGTTGGGCTCAAGAGAATTTCGTCTTGGGCTGAATTTAGCCAAACCCAACATAATTCATTTTAAAGTGATCTCCAACTTATCCCAATACCAGCCCAATTCTAGCCCATTTTTAAGATTTACTTAAATTTGGGTTTATTGCTTGAGATTTACTTTATTTTTTTCTATGTATTCACTTTTCATCACGTATCTTATAAGTTTGTGGTGTGTTTGATATTAAGGAAAAATATTTTTCACGAAAAATGTTTTTCTCGAAAACATTTTCCACGAAAAATATTTTTCAAGAACTATGACCTTCAAAAACTGGGTCATGTTGGGCGGGTGATAACCCAGCCCATTTCCGCCCAACCCATTTCAGCTCAAATAACTTTTGGACCAATTTTAGCCCAACCCATTTTGATTGGGCCAAATTTTAGCTCAACCCGCCCATTTGACACCCCCAGTTTAAAGAATGGAACTCCTCCATCTCAATTTATGTGATACTTTTCGCTTTTTAAGATTCAATTTGATTAAACTTAATTTGAAGCTAAATTGGATTAGATTAACTCAATATTTTAAGATTAAAATCTATATATTTGAAAACTACATGAAAAATACTATAAGTTGCAACTTTTCTCATATCGATTTGGTGAAAAAAATATTTTAATATATTGATCAAAGTTCATGCAGTTTGAATTTCTAAAAAAAGAATTATCACATAAATTAATTGGAACCAAGAAAGTACTAGTGACTATTTAAAGAACGGCAGGATTAGCTAAAGGTGAAATTTCCTCCTACATATATTTAAAAGATATTAATGTAGGGAATTATATTCTAAACAAAAAGAGGTGGCTTAATATAATTTATAAAGCAACTCATGAATATATATATATATATATATATATATATATATATATATATATATATATATATATATATATATATATATATATATATATGTGTGTGTGTGTAGAGAGAGAGAGTGTGTGCTATGTAATTATAATCATTAACTAGCTAGGGATCTATATAGGTGATTCGATTCTATAGTTTTTACTTATAATCAAAACCAAATTATATATAAACAGTTTTTAAATTAAAAATTAAAAACAAATTAAACCAAGAAATTGTCGATTTCTTTCGTTTGATTCAATTTTTCAATTTGGATCGATTTTTCGGTCTCGTGAATACGAGTAGATTTGAACTTTTCGTGAAATATAATATATTGAAAAGTTTTAGCCATTTTCCCAAAAATAAATTGTATAACAAATGTTTTAAAAGTTTTTTTTTTTAACCGAACGAACGATGACTAAAATTGAACGAGAAACATTCTACGCCCTAAATCAGTTTAAAGTGAAGTATCTCCAACAAAAACGTTACTCTGCTTCTAAGAAGACTAGATGTTGATGCCAAAGCACGGGCCCAATAGGCCTAATATGGGCTAACAACAAACATAATATTAGTATGACTACATTTTCGTTCGAAAAAGTATGTACAGAAAATTATTTAGTTTCATTTCATCTCAAAGTTTTTGTTCTGTTGAAATCTTTACATTCTACTGATCCTGACCAAAACTTTAGTAGTATAATTTAATAAAGTAACATAACTTATTATTTTTTAATTATGAGAACATTCATTTCTTACGTTGTAAAACACAAAGAATCTAACATTCTATTTGCTTGTTACTATTGCTTAATGCTATAAATTTATTAGGTTTGCAAAGATATATATTTGCTTCTTAGATTGAATTGTATTTTATACAACAATCGTGAGTCATTATATATTATTCTCCTGAAGATCAATCATTTCTTATTTACCATTCACAAATAAAAATTAGAAAGTTCAACGCATAATTCAAATGCGTAATTTATCTCGACAGATAGCAGAAAAATTGTTAGCATGATACAATATTTGCTTATGTTCTTCTTTCATAATTACAATGATATATTTTTAATAAGTACTTTTATCATTTATATCAATTTAGTGAAAATATTATCGTGTAGTCTAACATCATAAATGTATTTTCTTTAAACTTTAATTTAAATTCTACTTAAGTTTATGTTATATCGTTACACATCATATTAATTTTTTGACCCACATATTTTTCTTTTATTTCAAAATTTGTTCTTATTAATGTTAATTGGTTATATAATTTCTCAAATTGCAATTATTTTATTCATTATTTTGTCAGCTTTTTAAATAAACATTCGTTTGAATCTTTTTACTTATATTACTAATAAGTTGTATGTTCAAAACACGATTAATATAACACTGTAGTTTGTGCTCCGTATCCAAAACTTTATTATATTAATGTTTGCTACGAATACAAAGTTTGCAAAAATTATTAATACTTTTTAAAAGAGAAGACTTGTTTAAAAGGAAACTATTTCCCCCTCTTTGAGACAAAATAATAACAATATTTAAGCATCAGTTGATAACTTGAATTTTAATTCGATTAATTTAAGGTGTAAAATATTTTATTGTTAATGTATGTAGATTGGACCTAAACAATACTTATTATTTTTTATCAAATTTTGATTTGGATAATTCTAAAATTAAATCAAATTTACATTAGTTCAAATTATTAAATTAATTTTACATGTTTAAAACGAAACAAAGTAGAAATTTGATTTTCTATTTAAATGAAGAACTACTATTTTTTAATTTTTGATGAATATTCTTGGTTTAGCTCATTTTACTTGTCGTGTTGTCTTTTGCACGTTTTTTTAAGGAAACGTCAATTAGAATTATAATTTGACTAATTTACCTTATTTATTGTTTGATCTCCATTTAATATTATTTTTTCTTTTACGACATTAATCTCTTTTCACATTTATTAGATTAAGAATAAAAATGAAAAATTTATTAAATTCTATCTTATTTTAAAATATAAATATTTTAAGTATATTTATTTTAGTAAACATAACAAATAAATGACATGGTGGAATAGCAAGTACAACAGTTAAATATCTAGATTAGATCTCATGCTAATATAAGAAAAGAAAGGAAATTGTATGGTTTGACTACTTACCTTTTGAAGAAAAACAATAATATGGGGTTCACCTTTTTTGCTGTACAATGATTTCATTTGCTCCTACTAATGGGTTGATACGCATGTGGTAATGAATCCACTATTATTGACTTAATAGGGATACTTTGGGAATTACATGTATATTGCTTGATTTTTTAATATGGAGTCCATGTTTTTTTTTCATATTGCATGATTTTTTAATAGGGAGTCTAATTTTTTTTATATTGCTTGATTTTTTAATGTGGGATTCACTTTTTATTTATTTATTTATTTATTTATTATTATACATGAGAATGAGGTGGACGACGATACCACCTCAAAACTCATGGTTCTATATAAGTTAAAAAAAACGTATGTGTACCCTCTCCTAAGTTGACACTAAAAATTAAAATAAATGGATACTTAATGGTTGTTTGATTGACTACTTTCCCTACTTTTAGAAGGGTATATTTCCAGGAAAGTCTGTTTTAACACATGCCAAATAGTAGTGTGAGTGCTATTAATTTTCTAAGCAAAGAAAAATGAACCTAGAACTCACTTGGTCGCTGTAGAATGAGGATGAAAATGATTTCTTATAAGAGTTTTGTCTTTACTTAATGCGCTGAATATAGAAATGTCAGCAAAATCAATCATTACCCAATAAAATTCTTCAAGGTTTGGTGAATATATATGTTCCGAAGACTAGTCATCAAAACCACGAGAAGATATAGTTTGTTTACCACGGTTTAGTTGAATTTATCGACATCATCAAGGACACGCGGATCAAAGTAACCAATAAGATTATGATATGCGTATTAAGCTAAAAGCCTGGGCTGCAGGTAGCAATTCCGAACTTAGGCTTTGCCGTTCCGGTCAAACCGTGACACCGGAGATAGTAAAAAATGATAATGAGATTAAATTTTAAGCAAAGAATAAGTGAGAGAACTGAGTATATTAGCTTGTATATCGTGTCCTTTACAATGGGAATGACAATCCCTATTTATACTAGGAGCTAGAGGCACATATCATGTATTACGCCCCTGCCCATAATGAGCTTTAAATATATGGCAATAATGACCAATGAAGAGGGCCATAAAGTATGATTACACCGTATTCGTAATGCCTGATTTGACCCGTAACGGAAGACTGTTATGCTCTCGTCCGGAGCTGTTCTAATGTCCTACCAGGCCTGGCGCTTTTTCCGATACCATGATTCTAATAGTCATGCTGACTCATCTTATGACTTGTCCCCTATGCCACGTTTCTTAACTGCATTGGTGCACTTGTATACTCCATATTTTGCCCAATACATAGTCAACTTTTTGTTAGGAATCAACAATAACTAAAAAGGAAGTTCAAGAACACTACAGTGTGTGGTCTAGCGAATCCAATTCGTTCAAAATCACCAGATCAAAAAGTTCTGAAAAGGTGAAGAAAAGAAAAGAAAATGGAACATTTTTAAAATCCACCAGTAGGCCTGTCAGGTAAATTTAAAAATTTAAAAAATAAAAAGAAAAGAAATGGAGAATTTTGTGGCATATAAATCACTTTCAATGTATATAATCCTTTGTGCTATATAACAAATTATATCTTACTTTTGAAAATACTCATAAATTACAGCCTGTCATAGATTACGTATATTGTTATTAATTCTCTCATCTTTGTCGAGTCAAACAATTTCATATTTTCTTAAATAAGCTTATCAAAAGCAGCGGTGGAGCTACGGGTGCAATCTGAATTCCTTTCATAAAAAATTCACAATGTATATATAAGATCAAAATTATTGTTTATATATGTATACGGTAAAAACCGGGGTCTAAGATCCTGACCTAACGACCGACGGTTCAGACTAAGAACGAGGGGCAGTAGATCAGCGGAGCTCATCTAATTGGGTAAAAACGTTTTGGACCCAGCAGTTTATGAAAGAGCTACATTTTTAATTGATAAGAGTCCGAGAAATCTGGCCCGTTGCGGATTTCTCTCCGCACGACGCCTCACGCAGCTGTCAAAATCGAGATTTAGGGAATCATTATCCATAATTGATTTAGTTACCATGTAGAATACAAATACTTGTACTATAAATAGGGAGGTAGGTCCTCAGAGAAAGGTCATCTCGTTTTAACTTTCTTCTACTCAATTGTACTAAACCCTAATTCTCAAGTTCTGTAAGCATCAAAGGCAATAAAATTTACACAAGCTGGTTTGAAGTATTTGAGCCTCAGTCTGTGCCGTCTGTTGCAACATTCGCTGAGGCTATCTCTTATCTCCTTATCCTTAATCTTTATTTCATTATTGTTATTCTTCTACTCTATAAACAAATCAAATCGCATATCCTTTAAACCACATACAAATTTAATTGTTACCTTTTTGAGGGGTAACCAGTTTGGCGCCCACCGTGGGGCTTAGGATAATAGCGGTGATTTGTTTACAACTCTACTTTCACTTGCTCTATTGCTTTTTGTGATTGCAGGATTAACTTCGACATGTCAAATCTCAGCCATTCCGTTCACTTGAACAATACGAAAAACAACAACCATGACGAGAACCCTGACAACGGAGTGCCATTGAACATCGTGCCTTTGGGAGACCCAACCGACGATCCTCCTGTTGATGCGAGCTCTGTCAACTCTAATGTAGCCATTAACGACAGCGGAGATCCGTCCGTCCATAGGGCATCTGCCCGTAAGCAGCCGAAGATACGGGAGAGGAGATTAATTTACGTGTGATTTATAATTTATTACAGGAACATCAGGTAATCATGCTACAACACCAGTTGGCTATATCTCAACTCCAAAATAACAACAACGGGGTCAGGACAGAGGAACCAAACCAAGCACCCGTTCCAGCTCATAGGGAAATTGAGATAAGTATCGATCGAGAACGGCCGATGACCAATGAATCATCCGAGGTGATCAAAATGCTGGAGGCGTTGTCTAAACGAATCGACTCCAACGAAAAGAAGGTGGAGGACTATAATTCCCGAGTGGACCAGATTCTAGGGGCACCTCCAATCCTGACTGAGCCAGAAACCAAATATATTGAATGCAGGCCTTTCCCACTGAGTGCGGCTTCGAAGTTGATCCCAAAGAGATTTAAAATGTCGGATATCCCGAAATATGATAGGACAACGGATCCACAGGAACATATAACCGCTTACACCTGCGCCATAACAGGCAACGATCTGGAAGATGATGAAATTGAATCGGTGATGTTGAAAAAGTTCGGTGAAACATTAACTAAGGGAGCTATGCAATGGTATTGTACACTGCCCCAGCACTCTATTCCCTCATTCGAGCTGCTCGCGGATGCTTTCGTAAAGGCTCATGCCTGGGCGCGAAAGGTACAGGCAAGAAAGGCCGACATATTTAAAATCTTCCAAAAAGACGACGAATGGCTTAGAGAGTTCGTGACAAGGTTCCAGAAGGAAAAAATGTTGTTACCTCTGGTTCCTGACGAATGGGCAGCCCAAGCTTTCACAAAGGGACTTAATCCCTGAAGTTCTAATGCTTCCCTCAAACTAAAGGAAAATCTATTGGAGTTCGAAGCAGTCACGTGGGCGGATGTCCATAACAGATACGAGTCTAAAATACATGTGGAGGATGATTAGCTCGGGCTCCCACCAGGTCCGGTAAGCTGAGTAAAAAGTTCAGACAGATCAAAAAGGTTAATGGAAATGAAGTTTCAACCATCAAGGGATGGATATGATCCATATCCTCAACCTGAGAGGTCCGGCTTCAGGCCAAAAAAGGAAAGAAGCGGACATAGCCCCAATACAACAAGAAGTGACAGACGGAGTGATCGCAGCTCGGGAAATAGGGGTTTGCAGTTTAGAAACAACGTCGTTGGGACATCCGACACCGGTAAAAACCCGAGGTTGTCTGAATACAACTTCAACGTCGATTCGGCAGCCATTGTAGCCGCTATCGAACAAATCAAAGATGCGAGGTGGCCGAGGCCATTACGAACTGACCCTTCACAATGGGATCCATATCTGATATGCGAATACCATGGTACCCATAGATACCGAACTGAAGATTGTAAAGGGCTAAGGGTCGAAGTGGCATGGTTATTAAAAAACTATCATCTCCGAGAGTTCCTCAGCGAATGAGCAAAGAATCATTTCACGAACAGGGAAACCAATAAGAAGACCGAACTAGAGGAACCCCAACATGTGATCAACATAATCATCGGTGGGGTAGAAATACCCTAAGGTCTGATGATGAAGAAGACAAAGTTCTCAATAACTTGAGAGAAGAGGACCAGGGACTATGTACCAGATGGATTTATCTCTTTCAGCGATGAAGACGCGGAAGGCATCATTCAACCAAACAATGATGCTTTGGTAATTTTTGTCCTTATAAATAAAACTCATGTCAAAGTAATTTGATTGATCCAGGTAGTTCGGCCAATATAATCCGGTGGAAGGTAGTGGAGCGATTGGGACTATTGGATCAGATTGTATCAGTAGCTCGGGTCCTCAATTGGTTTAATATAGCTTGTGAAACTACCAAAGGCGAGATCACCCTTCCAGTAAATGCAGTGGGCGTCGTTCAGTACACAAAGTTTTATGTCATTGATGGATAAATGAGGTACAATGCATTGCTCGGAAGACCCTGGTTGAATATCATGAGGGCAGTACCTTCGACCTTACACCAAATGTTGAAATTCCCAACCCCGGAGGGAGTGAAAATCATTCATGGAGAACAACCAGCAGCAAAAAAAATGTTCGCGGTTGAAGATGCAGTTCAAACAGTAAAAAAGACCATGCCCGAGGATGCTGAGGGTGTGCACGAAGATGAAAACACCAAATAGCAATCACAGGATGTGGGTCCGACTAGGCTCGAAGAAGGAGAAAAGGTGGACTCGGAAGAAGATGATTTCGGCGCTCCCAGGTCATTCGTGCTACCGGACGATTCAGATGTAACAAAATCAATGGTGGAAGAGCTTGAACAAGTGATTCTGTTCGTCCATCTACTAGACGGGAAGGTATACCTGGGCACGGGGTTAACCTCAGAGCTCAGGAATAAATTAATTAAATTTCCTCAAGCTAATGCCGATTGTTTTGCATGGTCCCACCTAGATATGACAGGTATTCCGCCGGAGGTGACTACTCATCGGTTGAGCCTTGACCAGAAGCTCACTCTGATAAAACAGAAGCGGACGCCAATAGCCGAGGTCAAACACAAGTTCATCAAAGAAGAGGTAACGATGTTTCTAAAAATAGGGTCCATCCGGGAGGTTAAATACCCGAATTTTTTAGCTAACGTGGTGATCGTACCCAAAAAGGGTAATAAATGTAGAATGTGTGTGGATTACAAAGATTTTAACAAAGCATGCCCGAAGGATTCCTTTCCTTTACCCAACATCGATCGCATGATTGATGCGACGGTTGGTCATGCAATACTAAGTTTTCTTGACGCTTATTCTGGGTACAACCAAATTCGGATGAACCCGAGCGATCAAGAAAAGACTTCCTTCATAACTAGGTATGGAACTTACTGTTATAATGTAATGCCGTTTGGATTAAAAAAATGCTGGTGCTACCTATCAACGCCTAGTTAATAAGATGTTCGAAAAATGAATAGGTAAAACGATGGAAGTTTATATTGATGATATGCTAGTTAAGTCCCTGGAAACAGAGGACCATTTGAAGAACTTGCAGGAAACTTTCTGTTATGCCTCGAAAATTTTTTCGTTGATGCACAGTGAATAGAATAACAAAGGTCACGAAGTATACGATGTTTCAATGAGTAAGAATAGCATTTGATGATCATAATTGAGATTTCAAACACATTCAAGGCTAGAGAAAAAAGTTTGCCAAGAAAGGCAAGGTATACGTTATATATCGGAAAGGATTTACGAGTAACAAGTTAATGATGACTTAATAATGTCTTGGAGAAGATTTATAACATCCCTTAGATTGTTGATGAGGTGCTAAACAAGTGTTAAGAAGGTTCCATAAGGATTGGAGATCAAACGAGTCGACGAGAACGAATTTCGAAAAGCTGGGCATTATACGGTCCAACATATAGACCTTATAAAACATACTGGCTGTATGTTAGGTCGTATGTTCTTCCCAAAATGGGGACTTCCACTGGACCAAAGATACGGTCAGACATACGGTCCATAACGATACGGACCGTATGTTGGTCCGTAGAACCTAGTCGGGACAGGTTTTAAAATTAATATAAGGGACCCAACCTCATTCAATTCATTTCATTTTTTCACTCCACACTTCAAGAACTCTCTAGAAATCTCTCCACACTTCTTCCACTAGAACTCAAGAGAAATTTATGATCAACTTCATCAAACCAAGAGAATCAAGTGTAAGGAACTCATTAGGGTTCATCGAAGGCAAGAAATCCCATTGGAAGTGAACTAGGGTTTTGGCTCAAGTGAAGTATTTCCACTCAAAGCTTATTCCCACATCATCTAAGGTAAGTTTTATGATAATTCCATGTTGCTTAAGGTATTGGGGGGTTGAAAGACTTGGATTATGAAAGGAGATAGAAAATGGGTTACAAAGATGAAAATAATGAGATTTTGAGTAGTAGCTTGGAATGAGTCATGGTTCTTGATATGTTGTGATTATAAAAATGTTATAAATGAAATTAAGAACATGGGATAAACATTATATGTGAGTAAACGTAGTAGTGTACTATGACCATGATTATGGATGAATTGAAGTGAAATTGGGAAAGGTGGATAATGTAGGTGAATGAAGATTGATGGTTATAATATTATGAAAGTTATTATAGACGTTTGGGAGTTGATATATGATATGAGGAAAGTTGTATAAACAAAGGAAATGCTGCCCAATTTTCTCTAGCTTTAGTTGAAAATGTTCATGTAATCGATTAGCTAATATTAATATGAACTCTTTTGAAGGTAGAAACGTGAGCATTGAAGTAGAACGATCAAGCGATAGAATAGCTAAACGAAAAGGTATGTAAGGCTAGTCCCTTCCTTCTAAGGCATGACTCCCATGGCATGAATTCCCCTATTTTCCCATGACTTTCTTAAATTCCGGCAATTATGAGCCTATGATTATAAGGAGCTTCACATGAGATACAAAAATGAGATATGTCATGAGCATAATAGTGATGATGATGAGTCAAGTCTAAAGATCCTAAAGCTAATGATCCTAACTATGATCTGCTGATGTTGTTTATTGTATACATTCACCTTATGTGCCAATTCCTTCAAGGTGATGCAGAATTCTTATGAATGCTCCATAATGGAATAAGGGGTTCACGACCTTATGTCACCCCGATAATGTATAGTTTTCTTTGAGTTTCTATGCATGCATTATGATGAGTACATGATGATGATATTACACCGCGCCTATATGGCCGGGCAGACACCGCTAAGGCAGGCAGCGTATACACCATGTCTAGATGGCATGGGTAGACACCACTAGTGGGCGGCATGAGATGGTTACCCTGGATGCGAGAGGCCTGGACGGGGGCTAATGATGATCACACCGTACCTATATGGTCGGGCAGCTTATATAGATATGCACACATGATATGATAATGTTTATGAAGTGAGTTATCATGATTTATTTCTATCAAATTGACAGTCAGTTACAGGTTGTCCTTTACTTGATGTCTCCTTATTTCATTGATGTATTGTTGTTTTTTTATGCCTTATATACTCAGTACAATGCTCGTACTGACGTCCTTTTATTTGGACGATGTGTTCATGCCCACAGGTAGACCGGGAGGTGATCCAGATTCATAAGAGCTATCAGCAGACTTTGAGAGCACTCTAATGTTCCGGAGGTGCCATTGCTTATTATTTTGTGTATATATATTTTGGGCACGACGAGGTCCTGTCCCGTCCATATGTCTAGTACTCTAGTAGAGGATCGTAGATACGTATATGTGGGTAGTATGGTCTCACGATGTCCCTATTATATGTATACTATTTTGATAGCCGAAGGGCTTAGGTATATAAAGTTAAATATGTTTCAAGTGAAAATGGTTCTCCTATGATTATAAGCATGAGAATAATGAATGAACGCAGGATGAGTACGATGAGTAATAGAATGAGTGGTGCTCGGTGGTTAGCTCCGGGTACCCGTCATGGCCCCTAGTTGGGTCGTAACAAAAGTGGTGTCAGAGCAGTTCAGTCCTAGGAAGTGTCTACGAGCCGTGTCTAGTAGAGTCTTGTTTATGGTGTGTTACGCGCTACACTTATAAACAGGAGGCTACAGGACATTTAGGAAAATGATCGTTCTTCTTCTTATGAAATCGTGCGATAGAGCCGTGTTATAAGATTTTCTCCTCCCTAATTATGTGTTGTGATTTTAGAAATGCCGCCAAAGAGAAAGGCTACAGCCGCCCAGAAGGGCAAGACTATGATAGAAAGACGGGTAGAAAGGGAGCTGACAATGAATATAGAAGAGGGTGAATCATATAATGAGGCTCCATCTAATACTTCTCCCACTCCGCCTGGTTTAGAGGAACAAAAGGGGGCTTTTGTTTCAGCTCCTATGCCTACAGTTCCTCCACCGGCTGCTTCGGGTCAACAAATGACCGAAGCTATCCATTTATTGACGCAGTTGGTTGCCGCCCAGGCATAATGGCAGAGTTTGGGTCCAAGCGACAGGGCAGTTAGTACTAGAGCCCGTGATTTTATGAGTGTAAATCCTCCGGAGTTCTTTGGGTCAAAGCCGGAAGAAGACCCGCAAGGTTTTATTGATGAAATATTGAGAACATTAAAGATTATTCATGCCTCCGAGACTGAATCTGTGGAGTTGGCATCTTATAGACTCCGAGGTGTGGCGGTTAATTGGTATAATAATTGGATATCTTCAAGAAAAGGGAATGCGCCTCCTCCAGTTTGGCAAGAATTTGTAGATGCCTTCATTCACCACTATTTACCACCCGAGATCCATCGAGCTAGAGCAGATAGATTTTTAAATCTGAAGCAAGGAAATACGAGTGCCTGGGAGTATAGCCTCCAGTTTAATTCATTGGCTAGATATTCTCCGACTATGGTGACCGACATAGGAGATAGAGTGCACAAATTTGTGAGTGGCTTAGGGCCACATTTGTTGAAGGACTACTTGACGGCTTCATTGCATAATGGGATGGATATTTCTCGCATTCAGGCCCCTGCCCAAAACTTAGAAGAGCAACAACGTCCACAAAGGGGTGAGCGTGATATTGATAGAGAGCAAATCAAGAGGGCCAGATCTATGGGTGTAGGTAGCGACTATAGAGGGGGATCGAGGCAGTTATATCCTAGACACTCAGGCCAGTCAGCGACTAGTGCACCTCCACGATTTACAGGTAGGAGATTTGACCGCTCCATTCATTCAGGGCACGGTCAGAGCTCGAGAGCTTCAGGTTCCCAGTTTGGGGGTGATTATAGCCAGAGGAGACCACCATTCCCATGATGTATTCAGTGCAGTAGATTACATTTCGGACAGTGTCACCGAGGTTCAGATGCTTGCTATGCCTGTGGTCAGGTTGGGCACATGATGCGAGATTGCTTGTCGATGAGTGGTAGAGTTGGGGTTCATCCCATAGGATCGGCGGTTGGTTCTTCTTCAGTGCGCCTGGTAGGGCAGACTCCCCAGATTCCAGCAGGCCGAGGTAGAGGCAGAGGGGTAGCATCTAGTTTAGGTGGTATCCAGCCCCGTATCTATGGTTTGGCCAGACGATAGGATCTTGAGTCCTCCCCGGATGTGGTTACAGGTATATTATCCATATTTTCCCATGACGTATATGCATTGATAGATCCGAGTTCTACCTTATCTTATATTACTCCATATGTTGTTGGTCGTATTGTGGTGAAGGCCGAACCAATTAAACCTTTCGAGGTATCTACTCCAGTTGGTGACCCCGTGATAGCTAGACAAGTGTGCAAAAATTATGTGATTGTGATATGTGACCGCCAGACTAGAGTTGATTTAGTTAAGCTGGAAATGCTAATTTCGATGTGATTATGGGTATGGATTGGTTAGCCTCATGTTATGCTAATGTTGATTGCCGAATGATAGTAGTTCGATTTCAATTTCCGGGAGAGCCCATGCTTGAATGGAAAGGTAACACAACATCTCCGAGAGGTAGGTTTATTTCCTACCTTAAGGCAAGGAAGATGATAGCAAAAGGTTACATTTATCACCTAGTCCGAGTTCATGACACTGAAGCAAAGCCACCAACTTTCCAATCTGTTCCGGTAGTGAATGAATTTCCAGATGAACTCCCAGGTCTTCCTCCGGAAAGAGAGATTGATTTCGTTGTTGATGTGTTGCCTGATACCAAACCTATCTCTATTCCTCCCTACCGAATGGATCCTGCAGAATTGAAGAAGTTAAAGGCACAACTGAAAGATTTTCTTGAAAAAGGATTCATTAGGCCTAGTTCATCACCTTGGCGAGCACCAGTCCTCTTTGTGTGTAAGAAAGATGGTTCTTTACGGATGTGTATTGATTACAGGCAGTTGAATAAGGTGACGATAAAGAATAAATATCATCTTTCAAGAATTGATGATTTGTTTGATCAATTACAGGGTGCCAAGTGGTTTTCCAAAATAGACCTAAGGTCAGTTATCATCAAGTGCGAGTTAAAGAAGAAGATATTCCCAAAATAGGTTTCAGAACGTGATATGGCCATTATGAATTTCGGGCGATGTCATTTGGGTTAACTAATGCTCCGGCAGTGTTTATGAACTTAATGAATAATGTATTTAGGCCTCTCTTGGATCTATTCTTAATAGTGTTCATTGATGATATTCTGGTATACTCTCAGACAGAATCAGAACATGCAGACCATTTACGTATTGTTCTTGGAATTCTTCGAACTCGAGAATTGTAAGTAAAATTTTCAAAGTGTGAGTTTTGGCTGAATTCTGTGACATTTTTGGGCCATGTTATTTCAGATAATGGCATTCGAATGGATACTCAGAAAATTGAAGCTGTGAAAACTTGGCCAAGGCCTACAACGCCTACTGAAGTCCGTAGTTTTCTGGGATTGGTAGGTTGCTATAGGAGATTCATGGAAGGGTTTTCATCTCTTTCAGCCCTATTGACGAAGCTAACTCAGAAGTCAGCTAAATTTCAGTGGAATGATGCTTGTGAACGCAGCTTCCAAGAGTTGAAGGACAGATTAACCTCAGCTCCAGTCTTGACACTCCCAGAAGGGCCAGATGGTTATGTTGTGTATTGTGATGCTTCTGGTGTTGGGTTAGGATGTGTATTAATGCAGCACAGTAAAGTCATTGCTTATGCTTCGAGACAGCTGCAAAAACATGAAAAGAACTATCCAACCCATGATCTTGAATTGGCTGCAGTTATTCATGCACTAAAGATGTGGAGACATTACTTGTATGGCGTTCACGTTGATATCTATATAGATCACAAGAGTCTTCAATATATTTTCAAGCAGAAGAAGTTAAATCTACGGCAGAGGCGGTGGTTAGAGCTACTGAAAGATTATGATGTGAGTATTTTATACCACCCTAGAAAGGCAAATGTAGTAGTCGATGCACTTAGCCGCAGATCAATGGGTAGCCTATGTGAGGCTTCTCCGGAGAAGAAGGAATTGATTCGTGAGATCCACCAGCTAGCTAGTCTTGGGATTCGTCTAATTGATTCGGGCAGTGGAGGAATTGATATCAATAATCCAACTGTTTCATCCTTGGACATGGAGGTGAAAGAGCGTCACTATGAAGATCCTCAGTTGAGCACTATAGAGACACATTTCATGAGAAAGAGAAGTCTCCATTTGAAACTTCTATAGATGGAGTTCTTAGATACCGAGGCAGGCTATGTTTTTCGAATGTTGCAGAATTACGTCGTCGAATTCTAGAAGAAGCTTATTATTCTCGGTATTCTATTCACCCTGGTGAAACAAAGATGTATCATGATCTTAAGTTAATGTATTGGTGGCATGGAATGAAGAAAGACATAGCAAAATTTGTAGCTCAATGTACAAACTGTCAACAAGTGAAAGTTGAACATCAAAAGCCAGGAGGATTATTGCAAGCAATGGAAATTCCAACCTGGAAATGGGAAGTGATCAACATGGATTTTATTGTGGGGTTACCTCGTTCCTGAAGTAAATATGACTCCATATGGGTGATCGTGGACAGACTCATGAAATCGGCACATTTCCTTCCAGTCAGAACTACATACTCAACAGAAGATTATGCAAGACTGTATCTTAAGGAGGTAGTGCGACTCCATGGTATTCCGATGTCTATTATCATAGATAGAGGAGCACAATTTACAGCTAAGTTTTGGAAGTCTTTCCAAGAAGGTTTGGGTACGCAGGTGAGGCTTAGCACGACATTTCATCCGCAAACTGATGGGCAAGCCTAATGTACCATTCAGACCTTGGAGGATATACTAAGAGCATGTGTTCTAGATTTCGGTGCCAGTAGATGATGTTCAAGTGACAGAAAGGTTAAGGTCTTATGGAGAAATAACAACCGAGAAGAAATGACTTGGGAAGCGGAAGAAAATATGAAGTCCAAGTACCCGCGCCTATTTCAGCCCCCGGAAGAGATCCAAAATGAAACATCAAGATTATGAGGTACGTGTGTTCTTTTTTTTATGCATATGGGTCGTGTGTGGCCAAACTTTATTGCTATTATGTTGTGGCCCTGTGAGCCATTGTTATTATGGGATGTTGTGACATAGAATCCCCGAGAACTCAACATCCGAGGACGAATGTTCTTAAAGGGGGGAAGAATGTTACGCCTCGGAAAATTTTCTGTTGATGCACAGTGAATAGACTAACGAAGGCAGGAAGTATACGATGTTTCAATGAGTAATAAATAGCATTTGATGATCCTAATTGAGATTTCAAAGACATTCAAGTCAAGAGAAGAAAGTTTGCCAAGAAAGGCAAGGTATACGTTATGTATCGGAAAAGATTTATGAGTAACAAGTTAATGATGACTTAATAATGTCTTGGAGAAGATTTATAACATCCCTTAGATTGTTGATGAGGTGCTAAACAAGTGTTAAGAAGGTTCCATAAGGATTGGAGATCAAACGAGTCGACGAGAACGAATTTTGAAAAACTGGGCATTATATGGTCCAACATACGGACCGTATAAAACATATTGGCCGTATGTTTTGCCCAGAATGGGGACTTCAACTGGACCAAAGATACGGTCAGACATACGGTCCATATAAAAGGTACGGACCGTATGTTGGTCCGTAGAACCGAGTCGGGACGGGTTTTAAAATTAATATAAGGGACCCAACCTCATTCAATTCATTTCATTTTTTCACTCCACACTTCAAGAACTCTCTAGAAAGCTCTCCAAACTTCTTCCACAAGAAATCAAGATAAATTTATGATCAACTTCATCAAACCAAGAGAATCAAATGTAAGAAACTCATTAGGGCTCATCCAAGGCAAGAAATCCCATTGGAAGTGAACTAGGGTTTTAGCTCAAGTGAAGTATTTCCACTCAAAGCTCATTCCCACATCATCTAAGGTAAGTTTTATGATCATTCCATGTTGTTTAAAGTATTGGGGGGGGGGGGGGGGGGGTTGAAATACTTGGATTATGAAAGGAGATAGAAAATGGGTTACAAAGATGAGAATAATGAGATTTTGAGTAGTAGCTTGGAATGAGTCATGGTTCTTGATATGTTGTGATTATAAAAATGTTATAAATGACATTAAGAACATGGGATAAACATTATATGTGAGTAAACGTAGTAGTGTACTATGACCATGATTATGGATGAATTGAAGTGAAATTGGGAAATGTGGATAATGTAGGTGAATGAAGATTGATGGTTATAATATTGTGAATGTTATTATAGACGTTTGGGAGTTGATATATGATATGAGGAAAGTTGTATAAACAAAGGAAATGCTTCCCAATTTTCTCTAGCTTTAGTTGAGCATGTTCATGTAATCGATTAGCTAATGTTAATACGA
The DNA here is from genome assembly GCF_019175385.1 of Lycium barbarum. Taxonomy (NCBI): domain Eukaryota; kingdom Viridiplantae; phylum Streptophyta; class Magnoliopsida; order Solanales; family Solanaceae; genus Lycium; species Lycium barbarum. Next base: position 103,614,814 of record NC_083339.1, on the reverse strand, counting down.
ACTCTTTTGAAGGTAGAAACGTAAACATTGAAGGATAACGATCAAGCGGTAGAATAGCTAAACGAAAAGGCATGTAAGGCTAGTCCCTTCCTTCTAAGGCATGACGCCCATGTCATTCCCCTATTTTCCCATGACTTTCTTACATTCCGGCAATTATGAGCCTATGATTATAAGGAGCTTAACATGAGATACAGAAACAAGATATGTCATGAGCATAATAGTGATGATGATGAGTTAAGTCTAAAGATCCTAAAGCTAATGATCCGTTGATGTTGTTTATTGTATACACTCACCTTATGTGCCAATTCCTTCAAGGTGAGGCAGAATGTTTATGAATGCTCCATAATGGAATCGGGGGTTCACGACCTTTTGTCACCCCGATAAAGTATAGTTGTCTTTGAGTTTCTATGCATGCATTATGATGAGTACATGATGATATTACACCGCGCCTATATGGCCGGGCAAACACCGCTAAGGCGGCCAGCGTATACACCATGTCTAGGTGGCATGGGCAGACACCACTAGTGGGCGGCATGAGATGGTTACTATTATACCCTATTTTAACCGGAGTCAAAATAGTTTATAACATCCGGGTAATTCCGGGGTTAATTAAAGTACGGGAGTCGCCACCTAATTATTTACGGTGAATTAGGACACCTAAAATTTATTTAAAGTATTTATCTAAAGTTGATTTTATTTTAAAGTCTACGAAACCAAAAAGATTCTAGGTACGGGTTCAACTAACTTAGAGGGAAGATATTAGGCATCCTCTAAATTCCATTAATAATGGTTAACCGACCGGACTTAAGGTGAATTAATTAGGCTAAAGAATACAAATATAATATTTTAAATAGTTGGAAGATAGTTTGTAAATGTTGCTAAAGTTATAGATAGAAATATAATAATGCTGTTTAAAGTAGGACTTGTTGGAAAATAGTTATATACCTCAAAAGGAAGTAATTGACTTTGGTGTAAAGACTTAGGAAAGTTTGGTAATATTTCATTAAATTCTAGCAACTTTAGATCCTAATGAAATCCGAGTGTAAGCTCGTCTGATATCTCTTTTGAAAACTTAGCTGATTGAAAATGTATTCATGCAAGCTTTATCCATGACTTTTGGTGATTCCAATTCCAATTGTTTAACATGATTTTAAATGTTCTAGCTACTGTTGTTGGAGACGTGTACTGCTATAGTGCTAAAATTACTCCCTTAATTACTAATTATAGATGGAATTTAGCATGACTAAATAAAACCAATCACTATTCTTTTTGTTCAACAAGTATCACACAAGCAAATAGAGGCAAACAAACCAATTAAAGTACTAGTTGCACAATGCAAATTAAAGGCACAAAAATAATATAGAAGAGTAAGAATGATTCAAATGGGCTCAGTCCATTTTGAGGCTGTTGCTGTCCGCTGCTGTTGGTTATGGGCCTCGACCCAGAATTCTCTTTTTTTTTTTTTTTTTAATTTTTGCTGCGGGTGGGCTGACACAAGAAGAGAAACTGCGTTGGCCTTTTAGCCCAACACCGAATGCGGGAGGTGACGAATCCCTTGGACTCGTACGCGAGATAATCATGCAAAAGAAAAAATGAAGGAAAAAGGATTAGTACACAAAAAAAATCGATGGAGGAAGAAAAGAACAAACCAGAAAATCAACTAAGCCAAAACTCTCTATGCTTTCTAGAAATCAGAGTTAACTGATCATAAACAAATGTGCTTGGACTCGACAGAAACAAATTCCTTCTTGACTTAAAGGAAACGTTTATACTTTATACAAAAAGCCAACATGTATAGATCTTTCACCCGAACTTACTAAAGTGTGTTTATTGTTTAAATCTTATCTAGATAGAGTTTACTAGATCAGAACAAAAACTTTCAGAACACAGAATGTGGAAGATCTTTGCTATTTTTACAGAAAAATGCCTTCAGACCAAATGAAAAAAGCTTCTAAATTATAATAAAGGACTATACCTATGAATGAAATCAGAGTTGATAGACTAGAAAAACTAAAAGAAAACAGAAACTTCATCCTCTCTTAATATTTGAGAAAAACTGTGTAAATGAAGAAAGAAAAGCATGTTTTACTCAACTGGACAACATTGACAGTTTTTCAATGACTACAACCTTCCTAAAATAGGGTATCGTCAATGTTCTGGACAAACTAAATGCTTAAACCTAAGGGTCTTATCACTCGCTGTAAACAACAAAAGGAAAATGAGTGTGGACCATTTATTCAACTTCTAACAGGTTTGATCTTCAAAACCATGCCATGTTAATAATCACATACCCTAACAGATTCAATGTCATTCTAAAACATAATATTATGAAGCATACATCACTAATCACATGAAGGGATATAAATGAAACTAAACTTCTTATCATCCATAACTTAACAAAGCCAATTACTAGAACTTAAACAGATACATCATACTACTATACATTGAGAGAGTGTAGGCATAATTGAATGTTTTCTACTAACGAATCCTTAAAGAAATTCTAACCTTAATCACATAGCCAATAAAATTTAATCATACAAAAAAAAGAAAGGAACAGAATCTTAAAATGCATAGACAAGGAACATTATTTGTCTAATTCTAACAGCATTCACTAAGCTAACAAAATTGAAAACACACAGAGCTTAAAAAATGAGAATATAACAGAGAAGAGGAAGAAATCACCTTTGTCGGGTGCAGTGAAATGGGACGTCAAAGCCTCAAATCTACTCTCGTATTGACAGATTCGACACTCGAGTCAAAATTAAAGTATTTCTCTCGTAATTGAAATGCTTTTGCTGAACAACGACGGAAGTTAATGAATCGTCAAGAATTTAATCTTTCGTCATAATTCTCAAATTTCAATAACAAAAAGTGTTTTTTTTCTGATTTTTAAAGTTCAAAACCAAAAAAAAAGGAAAACTCAAGACTGTTGTGAGAGAAAATATTTGTGTCTCCAAAGAAATCCCCCCTTTCAGCTGAGGCATAAGATGGTATTTATAGGAGATGAAACTAGGGTTTGTCACTCATTTTGGGCGGGATTTGAAGTCAACATCATTTCAAAAAATCAAAACGTTAGGAGGCTTTATTCACGTGATTTGATTCGGGGTTACCGAAAATGGTTCGATTTTCTGTTCTTTTGAATCTGTTGTGTTCGAAACGAAAAAAAAATGGGAAGCTTTCCCTTTCAACGACAGACTAAGTAAGTAAAGCCAAAGGAGAGGACGATTCTGTGTGGAAATGGGGAGGCAAAAATCTGGAATGGTGAAAGGGTGATTGGGGCTTAACTTGAAATGGAAAGAGAGATGAAGAACAGAGAGAGAGGTAGCATAGAGAAGATGTGCAGCGTCTTGTGATTTTGTTAGGTTTAGAACTTCAACTGATGAGAATAGATGGGTCGGGTCGGGTCGGTAAGGCGTTGGGCTGGTTAGTTTGGGTAGGAGGGGAAATGGGTAATGGGCTACGGATTGTTGTAGGCTAGTCACGAATTGGGCCTGTTTTGGCTGAGAAAATGTTGATCTTTTCTCCCTTATTTTAATTATTCTTTGGGTTTCTAATTTAATAACTAGTACCATATATACTTTATGAAGACAATTAATAATTCATATGTAGAAAAATAAGGATTTAACAAAGTGTTGTCTTGTAATTAATTTAACGAGTACAAATCCTAAAATGAAACGATGACGAACCATTTAAAATTTGTAATAAAGTAAAGAAAGTAACGATAGTAATAAAAATAGTAGTGAAAGAAAAGCATTTAGCTCGTTAATAAATTTAAAAACCCAAGGAAATAAATTGGAATAAAGGAGGGACAAAATTGGGTGTCAACAGTTACACCGGATACGGGAGGCCTGGACGCGGGCTAATGATGATCACACCGTACCTATATGGTCAGACAACTTATATAGATATGCATACATGATATGATGATGTTTATGAAGTGAGTTAGCATGCCTTATTTCTATCAAATTGACAGTCAGTTACAGGTTGTCCTTCACTTGATGTCTCCTTATTTCATTGATGTATTGTTGTTTTTTTTTATGCCTTACATACTCAGTACAATGCTCGTGCTGACGTCCTTTTCTTTGGACGTTGTGTTCATTCCCACAGGTAGATAGGGAGGTGATCCAGATTCATAAGAGCTATCAGCAAACTTTGAGAGCACTCCATTGTTCCTGAGGTGCCATTGCTTGTTATTTTGTGTATATATATTTTGGGCACGACGGGGTCCTGTCCCGTCCATATGTCTAGTACTCTAGTAGAGGCTCGTACATACGTATGTGTGGGTAGTATGGTCTCACGATATCCCTATTGTATGTATACTATTTTGATAGCCGAAGGGCTTAGGTATATAAAGGTAAATATGTTTCAAGTGAAAATGGTTCTCCTATGATTATAAGCATGAGAATAATGAATGAATGCAGGATGAGTACGATGAGTAATAGAATGAGTGGTGCTCAGTGGTTAGCCTCGGGTACCCGTCATGGCCCCTAGTCGAGTCGTGACACTTTCGATATACTTTGTAAATATAATATGAAGCTGAACCCGAAGAAATGCGCCTTCGGAGTAGGTTCGGGTATATTCCTAGGCTTTATGGTGTCAAATCGAGAAATCGAAATTATCTCGGATAAGACCAAGGCCATTGAGGATATCCGGGTAGTCGAGGATGTGAAAGGTGTACAGAGGCTGTCCGGAAGGATTGCGGCCCTGAGCCGGTTCATCTTTCGATCCTCGAATAAAAGCCACCGGTTTTTCTCATTTCTCAGAAAGAAAAATGACTTTGTATGGACACCAGAGTGTCAACGAGCCCTAGAAGAATTGAAACAGTACTTATCGAGCCCTCCTCTGTTGCACACCCTAAAGGCAGACGAGCAGTTGTACATGTACTTGGCAGTGTCCGAGGTCACGGTAAGTGGGGTGCTGGTCCGAGAGGAAGAAGGTACATAATTTCTAATTTATTATGTTAGCAGAACTTTAGGGGATGCGGAGAAACGCTATCCCCACCTAGAGAAATTGGCCCTAGCTTTATTGAGCGCATCTAGAAAATTAAAGCCCTATTTTCAGTGTCGCCCTATTTTCAGGGTTACCCCATTTGCGTAGTAACAACTTACCCATTAAAACATGTTATGCATAAACCAGAGTTATCCGACAGGTTAGCAAAGTGGGCAGTCGAGTTCAGTGAATATGACATTGAATATAAACCCGAACAGCTATAAAGTCTTAGATCTTGGCAAACTTCGTAGCAGATTTCACCCCAGCTATGGTGCCCTAGGTAAAGAAAGAACTTTTGTTAAACTCGGCTAAAACCACGGGGATCTGGACCCTATACACGGACGGAGCATCTAACGTGAAAGGGTCTGGACTAGGGATTGTACTTAAGGCCCTTGCAGGTGATATCATCCGGCAGTCCATAAGAACTTTAAAATTGACTAACAATGAAGCCGAGTATGAGGCTATGATTGCAAGTTTGGAACTGGCCAGGAAATTAGGGGTGGAGATCATGGAAGCAAAATGTGACTCTCTCTTGGTCGTAAATCAAGTAAACGGGGTCTTCGATGTAATAGATGATAGGATACAGAAATACTTGGAAAAAATTCAAGTGATTCTACATCGATTCAAAGAATGGACTATGCAACATGTGCCGAGGGAACAAAATGCCGAAGCTGATGCATTAGCTAACTTAGGCTCTTCGGTAGGAACGGAAGAATTTAACTCAGGTACGGTTGTACAATTGATGAACTCCGCTGTTGAAAGCAGCCACACCGAAGTCAACATGATAAGTTTAACTTGGGATTGGCGGAATAAATACATCGATTATCTGGTAGATGGAAAGTTACCATCAGATCCTAAAGAATCACGGGCTCTCAGGACCAAGGCAGCAAGGTATAGCATGGTCGATGGAAAATTATATCGACGTTCATTTTACGGCCCTCTAGCCAAATGTCTGGGGCCCTTTGAGACCGATTACGCAATACTTTAAGTCCACGACGGAACCTGTGCTAACCATTTCGGATCCGACTATTGGTTTGAAAACTAATTCGAGTCGGTTACTATTGGGACCATATGGAAGGAGATGCAAATAATTTTGTTCAAAAATGTGATCAGTGTCAAAGGCACGCCCCGATGATCCATCAACCGGGGGAATTTCTCCATCCGGTATTATCCCCGTGGCCATTCATGAATTAGGGAATGGACATAGTTGGCCCTTTACCTTGGGCACCCGGTAAGGCTTATTTTATTTTGTTTATGACTGACTATTTTTCTAAATGGGTTGAAGTACAGGCCTTTGAAAAAAGTATGAGAAAAGGAGGTCATCAACTTTATATAGGACCACATCATTTGCCGGTTCGGCATCCCAATGATAAGTTGGTATTTTACCAACTTATCTCTTCTTTAATCTTATATTTTTGCTATGTTTGATAGAGAAAATAGTGCATTTAATATCTTTTACATCTATTTTACAGGTTTTATGTGATTTAGAAGTGATCGGAAGAAACCAAGTGCAAATAAAGTCAAAAAGAGGTCAAATTGGATAGTTTTGCAAAAACGGGCCAGATTTGCAAAAAACGCAAATCAGAGGCTATTTTGGTCTAATGTTTGGGACTACAAAAGCAAGCTTGAAGACATTATTTTTCATCTTTGGCATTTCAACACAAGTCTTGGAGAGCTTTGGAGAGCTAGGGTTTCATCCTCACACTTTGGAAGAGAAGATTTGGAGGCACCCAATGAGAATTTTTTTACCCATTTCTTCATCTCTTGCTATTTATTGAATATTTAGTGTAGTATTTCATTTCAATACTTGAAATTTGTTTATGGAAGTATACATTGTTTAAGTTTAGATTGAATCTCTTGTTTTGCTTATGTATTGAATGATTTTATAATTAAGAGAAGTGAGTTAATGTTATTTCAATTATTCTTGTTCTTTAATGTTTCTTAAGAGAATTTCTAACCCTAGGACTCGCCCATTTATTTCGGTTTAAACTTGGAAGAGGCAAACTCGAGATTGGGAAAGAATAATTAACAAGAATTTGGGGCGTTAACCGTCATCTAATGGAAATCGACCTAGGGATATGCGACACCACTTGTAGCCATATTCGGGTGTTCTTAATGCTCCTAATTGCTTTAGGGATATTCAATTAGGTAGTCTAGTTAGTCTTCGGAAGAAGCTAATTTAGAGTCATTATCCGAGGCTAAGTAATATAAACTCACCATTATTTGTAAATCATGAAATACATTGGATCGTTACTTGAGTCTAGTTTCCTTTGTATCCATTCTTGTGGCCATTGATCATTTTACTTGCTTTCTAGATTAGTTTTAGCTTTGTTAGTTTTTAAATAAAAAACCAATATATTATCAAGTGTTTGGCTTAGCTTAGGAAGCAATAATTCCTACTTTTCATAATTGCCTAGTATATTGTTCCCTGTGGGATCGACCCCGACTCATAGTTGGGTAAATTATATTGCGACAACCGTGTACACTTTGTCTTTGAGGAGTGGATTTGGACGTTATCATCCAACAAAGATCACGTGTGACAATGGCTGACAATTCATAGGCAACAAAATCAATAATTTCCTTGAAGGCTTGAAAATCAACAAGATAATGTCCACTCCGTATCATCCGAGTGCGAACGGACAAGCAGAATCAACAAACAAGACTATTATTCAAAACTTAAGGAAACAGTTGGATGAATCCAAAGGAAGGTGGAAAGAAATCTTGCCAGAAGTGCTCTGGGATTATAGAACAACTTCGAAGTCAAGCACCGGTGAGACGCCGTTTTCCCTAGTGTATGGCGCGGAGGCCTTAATCCCGGTTAAAGTCGGGGAACCGAGCTTAAGGTTCCAATACGCTACAGAGAAGTCAAACGACGATGCCATGGCAGTGAAGCTCGGCTTAATGGAGGAACTACGCAAAACTACACTAGTCCATCTGGCAGCACAGAAGCAACGAATGGGCAAATACTACAATCAAAGAACGAACCTTCGGTACTTTCAAATCGGGGACTTGGTCCTTCGAAAGGTCACATTAAACTCAAAGAACCCTTATGAGGGGAATCTTGGTCCGAACTGGGAAGGGCCGTATAGGGTAATTGGAATAACTGGCAAAGGATCGTACCAACTCGAGTCAGAAGACGGCCAGCAGCTGCCAAGTAATTGGAATATAGCACACTTGAAGAGATATTATTGTTAAGGTACGATCCTTACACCCTTCGTGAATTGTTTTGAACTTATCCGTTTAGATCTTTGCAGGAGAAAGCCATAAAGAAGTTAAGAAGCTTAGAGTTAGGCCGGAAAACACGTGTTGCACTCTTTTTCCCTTAGCTCGGTTTTATCCCGAAGCGGGTTTTCTGGAAAAAATTTTAATGAGGCAACAATGTACATCGTGTTAATTTAACGCCGAAGACCAACCAAGTGTTGGGACTGGGGACTGCCCAGTATCAATGATAGTGTTTCTCTTCTCATACTTCAAACACAAACACTAGGGGACTATCACATAGCCCATCAAGGCCGAATCAATTGTATCTTTTAAAATTCTGATATTTGCACTAGGATTGAAGGTATTGAAAATTTGAAACACTTGGATTGTAGAAGGAGATAGAAAATGGGCCATGAATGTGTGAATAGTGACATTTTGAGTAGTAGTTTGGAGTGAATCACGAATATTGAGATGTGGTGATTATAAGTAAGCTATAAATGACATTTAGAACATGGGGTAAGTATTATATGTGAGAAAACACAATAGTGAACCATGACCATAATTATGGAGGAATTGAAGTGAAATTGTGAAATGTGGATAATGTAGATGAATGATGATTGTTGCCTACAATATCGTGAATGTTGTTATGGATGCTTGGGAGTTGATATAAGATATGGAGAAAGTAATAGAAACAAAGGAGATGCTGCTCAAATTTCTCTAGCTTAGTTCAAACACGTTTATGTTATCGATTATCTAATATGAGTATGAACTTTCTTGAAGGTAGAAATGCGAGCAACGTAGAAGAATGATCAAACGATAGAATAGCTAAACGAAAGAGGTATGTAAGGCTAATCCTTTCTTTCTCTGGCATGACTCCTATGGCATAAATCTTCCTATTTTTCCATGATCTTTCTAAATAACGGAAATTATGAGTCTATGACTATAAAGAGCTACATACGCATATGATGAAGAAAGGAGATATGACGACGAGCAAGATAATGATGATGATGAGTTTAAGTATAACGAATCCTAGAGTAAAATAAGATGTCCATGAAGCTAATAATTTTAAGTATGGCTCCATTGATGCTTTTCCTTATGTACACTCACCTTAAAATGTTAGTCCCTTCAAGGTGAGATATGATGATGATGATGATTACTCCATAATATAACCGGGGGTTCACGACCTTACGTCACCCCGACATAGCCATAGTTGCCTTCAAGTTCTAATGTATGTTTTGATGATAAATGTATAATGATGCTAAGTCATGATATGCCTATGCAATGTAAGAAAATGTTAAGTTTACGATGATTATATGATGATGTGATTCCACCGTGCCAAAAGGCCGGACATGTCACCGCAAAGGCGGGCTGCTTATGATTCCACCGTGCCCAAAAGGCCGGACATGTCACCGCTAAGGCGGGCTGCTTATAATTCCACCGCGCCTAGAAGGCCGGACATGATCACCACTAGTGGGCGGCATATGATGGTTACCCGGACGCGGGTTACCGATGATGATTTATATGATACGATGATGTATGCGCTATGATGATACATGTACTATGATTATATATATATACGATATATGTATGAAATGTATCCACCCTTAAAGGTTACGCAGGTTATCTTTACTTTATGACTTATGATTTCTCTATCATGTTCATTTCATTCATGCCTTACATACTCAGTACAATGTTCGTACTGACGTCCGTTTTCTTTGGACGTTGTGTTCATGCCCACAGGTAGACAGGGAGGTGATCTAGACTTGTAGAAGTTATCAGTAGATTTACAGGAGCACTCCATTAATCCGGAGGTGCTAATTGGTTGATTATTTTGTGTATATATATATGTATTTTGGGCACGACGGGGTCTTGTCCCGTCCATATGTCTAGTACTCTAGTATAGGCTCGTAGATACGCATGTGTGGGTAGTATGGTCTCACGATGTTACTATTGTATCTATATTGTTATTTTGATAGCTGAATGGCTTATGTATATAAAAGTAATTATGTTTCCAAATGAAAAATGATTTTCCTATGATTGAGTATAAATTAATGAATGTACGCTTAATGAGTATGATAAGTAATAGAATGAGTGATGCTCGGTGGTTAGCCTCGGGTACCCGTCATGGCCCCTAGTCAGGTCGTGACAAAGTGGTATCAGAGTAGTTCAGGCCTATGAAGTGTCTACGAGCCGTGTCTAGTAGAGTCCTTTTTATGGTGTGTTGCGCGCCACACTAATAAATTGGAGGCTACAGGGCATTTAGGAAAAATGACCATCTTTCATCTTAAGAGATCGTGCGATAGAGCTGTGTTATAAGATTTTCTCCTCCTTAATAGTGTGCTATGATTTTAGAAATGCCGCCAAAGGGAAAAGCTACAGCCGCCTAGAAAGGCAAGACTACGATGAAAAGGCGGGTAGAAAGAGACCCGTCAATGAATGTAGAAGAGAGCGAGTCACATAATGAAGCCCCATCTAATACTTCCTCTACCCCGCCCAATGTAGAAAAACAAGGAGGAGCTTCAGCTCCAGTTCCTCCACCGGCTGCTTCGGGTCAACAAGTGACCGAGGCTATTCATCTATTGATACAGTTAGTTGCCGCCCAGGCACAGCGGCAGAATGCGAGTCCAAGTGATCGGGCAGCTAGTACCAGAGCCCGTGATTTCATAAGTTTGAATCCTCTGGAGTTTTTTGGGTCAAAGCCGAATGAAGACCCGCAAAGTTTTATTGATGAAATGTTGAGAACGTTGAAGATTATTCATGCCTCCGAAACTGAATCTGTGGAGTTGTCATCTTATAGACTCCGAGATGTGCCGGTATTATGGTATAATAATTGGATATCGTCAAGAAAAGAGAATGCGCCTCCTCCCGTTTGGCAAGAATTTGTAGATGCCTTCATCCGCCATTATTTGCCACCCGAGGTCCGCCGAGCTAGAGCAAATAAATTATTAAATTTGAAACAAGGAAATATGAGTGCCCGGGAGTATAGCCTTCAGTTCAATTCATTGGCTAGATACGCTCCGGCTATGGTGGCCGACATGGGAGATAGGCTGCACAGGTTTGTGAGTGGCTTAGGGCCACATTTATTCAAGGATTGTTTGACGACTTCATTGCAAGATGGGATGGATATTTCTCGTATTCAAGCCCATGCCCAGAATTTAGAAGGACAATAACATCCGCAAAGGGGTGATCGTGATATTGATAGAAGGCAAAGCAAGAGAGCTATATCTATGGGGGCAGGTAGTGATTACAAAGGGGGATCGAGGCAGACATATCCCAGACATTCAGGCCAGTCGGCGACTAGTGCGCCTCTACGATTTGCAGATAGGATATTTGATCGCTCCTTCCCTACAGGACAGGGTCAGAGTTCGAGAGCTTCAGGTTCCCAGTTTGGGGGTGATTATAGTCAGAGGAGACCACTAGTTCCATGATGTAGCCAGTGCAGAAAATTACACTCGGGGTCATGTCGCCAGGGTACAGATGCTTGCTATGTTTGTGGACAGACTGGGCACTTGATACGTGATTGCCCCTCGAGGTATTGTAGAGGTGGGTCTCAGCCCACGGGATCAGCAGCTGGTTTCTCTTCAGTGCGCCCGGTAGGGCAGACTCCCCAGATTTCAGCAGGTCGAGGTAGAGGCAGAGGGGGAGCATCTACTTCAGGTGCCAATCAGCCCCGTATGTATGCTTTAGCCGGACGACAGGATCTTGAGTCCTCCCCGAATGTGGTTACAGGTACATTATCCGTATTTTCCCATGATGTGTATGCATTGATAGATCCGGGTTCTACCCTATCTTATATTACTCCATATGTTGCTGGTCGTATTGAGGTGAAACCTGAGCCAATTAAACCTTTTGAGGTATCTACTCCGGTTGGTGATCCCGTGATAGCTAGAAAAGTGTATAAAAATTGTGTAGTTGTGATATGCGACCGCCAAACAAAAGCTGATTTAATTGAGCTGGAAATGTTAGATTTCGATGTGATTATGGGTATGGATTGTTTGGCCTCATGTTATGCTAATGTTGATTGCCGAATGAAAATAGTTCGATTTCAATTTTCGGGAGATCCCGTGCTTGAATGGAAGGGTAATATAGCATCTCCAAGAGGTAGGTTTATTTCCTACCTTAAGGCATGAAAGATGATAGCTAAGGGCTATATTTATCACTTAGTCCGAGTTCATGACACCGAAGCAAGGTCGCCAACTTTCCAATCCGTTCCGGTAGTGAGTGAATTTTCGGATGTATTTCCAGATGAACTTCCAGGCCTTCCTCCGGAAAGAGAGATTGATTTCGCTATTCCTTGAAAATTTGAAACACTTGGATTGTAGAAGGAGATAGAAAATGGGCCATGAATGTGTGAATAGTGACATTTTGAGTAGTAGTTTTGAGTGAATCACGAATATTGAGATGTGGTGATTATAAGTAAGCTATAAATGACATTTAGAACATGGGGTAAGTATTATATGTGAGAAAACGCAATAGTGAACCATGACCATGATTATGGAGGAATTGAAGTGAAATTTTGAAATGTGGATAATTTAGATGAATGATGATTGTTGCCTACAATATCGTGAATGTTGTTATGGATGCTTGGGAGTTGATATAAGATATGGAGAAAGTAATAGAAACAAAGGAGATGCTGCTCAAATTTCTCTAGCTTAGTTCAAACACGTTTATGTTATCGATTATCTAATATGAGTATGAACTTTCTTGAAGGTAGAAACGCGAGCAACGAAGAAAAACGATCAAACGATAGAATAGTTAAACGAAAGAGGTATGTAAGGCTAATCCTTTCTTTCTCTGGCATGACTCCTATGGCATAAATCTTCCTATTTTTCCATGATCTTTCTAAATAACGGAAATTATGAGTCCATGAATATAAAGAGCTACATACGAATATGATAAAGAAAGGAGATATAACGACGAGCAAGATAATGATGATGATGAGTTTAAGTATAAAGAATCCTAGAGTAAAATAAGATGTCCATGAAGCTAATGATTCTAAGTATGACTCCATTGATGCTTTTCCTTGTGTACACTCACCTTAAAATGTTAGTCCCTTCAAGGGGAGATATGATGATTACTCCATAATATAATCGGGGGTTCACGACCTTACGTCACCCCGGCATAGCCATAGTTGCCTTCAAGTTCTAATGTATGTTTTGATGATAAATGTATAATGATGCTAAGTCATGATATGCCTATGCAATGTAAGAAAATGTTAAGTTTACGATGAGTATATGATGATGCGATTCCACCGTGCCAAAAGGCCAGACATGTCACCGCAAAGGCGGGCTTCTTATGATTCCACCATGCCCAAAAGGCCGGACATGTCACCGCTGAGGTAGGTTGCTTATAATTCCACCGCTCCTAGAAGGCCGGACATGATCACCACTAGTGGGCAGCATATGATGGTTACCCGGACGCGGGTTAACGATGATGATTTATATGATACAATGATGTATGCGCTATGATGATACATGTACTATGATTATATATATACGATATATGTATGAAATGTGTCCACCCTTAAAAGTTACGGAGGTTGTATCTTTACCTTATGACTTATGATTTCTCTATCGTGTTCATTTCATTCATGCTTTACATACTCAGTACAATGTTCGTACTGACGTCCGTTTTCTTTGGACGTTTTGTTCATGCCCACAGGTAGACAGGGAGGTGATCCAGACTCATAGAAGTTATCAGCAGATTTACAGGAGCACTCCATTACTCCGGAAGTGCTAATTTGTTGATTCTTTTGTGTGTGTATATATATATATATGTATTTCGGGCACGACCGGGTCTTGTCCCGTCCATATGTCTAGTACTCTAGTAGAGGCTCGTAGATACGCATGTGTGGGTAGTATGGTCTCACGATGTTACTATTATATCTATATTGTTATTTTGTTAGCCGAAGGGCTTATGTATATAAAAGTAATTATGTTTCCAAATGAAAAATAGTTTTCCTATGATTGAGTATAAATTAATGAATGTATGCTTAAGGAGTATGATAAGTAATAGAATGAGTGGTGCTCGGTGGTTAGCCCCGGGTACCCGTCATAGCCCCTAGTCGGGTCGTGACACGGATGCACCTCGGCAGTTGTACCGTGCGAGTTTGTGAAATGAGAAGAGCACTTCGGTTTAAACCTTGCATATATTAACTTAGATTACTATTGCGCGAATATTCACTTCGCATTCACAAATCTTTTTCTTTACCTCTATGTTCTAGAGCAGCTCCGAACTAGAGACTGTCGAACAAAATAAAGGTTGGGTTTTAAAAAATTCCAAGTGAATTGATCCCGACTCATACACGAAGGCTTCGAAAGTTTAAAATAAACTAAGCCCGTTGAAAATAACAACCCAAATGCTCGAAGTGATTTAGAGACGTCCGAATTCACAAGCATAAAATAAAGGCCTATATACTTTAGTCACCAGCAGATAAAATCTCGGTGTGCAAACTAAGATTATGGTTCGCTTAAAACGAACCCTTATAAAGATTATTCGAGGTCGAACCTCACTTATATTCAAACGAAATATTGATTCAAATCTATTTCTTTTAAGTAGACATTGAATAAACAATGTTTAAATGTCACAGAGATTTGACTTGAAATAAACACCTTTGTAATATATAAAGGCCCGATACCGACCTTGGTAAAATTCACAAAAACAAAAGGAATATACATTTTTGGGACTAAGGTCCTATCTACTCCTCCTCGGACGAATTCAATTCCTCGAAAGCGGCAGGTTCATCTTTCAAACTGTCGCCAAGAAGAGCTTTCTAGGTACGGATCTCGGCTTCCTCGACCTGAACAATCTTTGAGTCTATATCCACGATGCCGTGCTGGACCTCTTGAATATTAAGCACGCATGTTTTCCATTTCATAAGCTCAGCTCGCAAAGTAGAACGGTCATTGGCAGCTTTGACGTCAGCATCAGCTAGGGCCTGGATTCGGTCCCGCTCGGACAAGGTTTGCTGTATCTGGGTCGTCAACCCGACATTCTGCTGAGATAGCACACCCAGATCTCGGGTGGCCGCTTCGAGCTGTTCATTAAGATTCCCGACAGATTTGGCCCCAGCATCGGTCTTCTCTTGGGCCACCCTCAATTTTTCCTTCTCAGAAGTGCTCTCAGCAATAAGATTGGCGATCTTAGCCTTGACAGCATCGAGCTCTTGCCTTAGATTGGCATTGGTAGCCGCCTCATCCTCAAGCACAACCTCAGTTTCCCATTCAAGCCTCTGCTTATCCACCATAAGGACGGTGTATTTCTCAACCATATCCTCTAAGTTATTTTCAACTCGGAGTTTCCTTTCCTTGGCAGCAATAAGTTGGGCCTTAAGAACCGAGGAGTCACCCACTTCTAGCAGCTGATTTTATTTTTGCTGCAAAAGGATCTTAAATTTCTCGATCTCTCGACCTTGAGCGTCTAGCTGGCGCCGAACGTCTTCTATCTGGCTCCGCAGCTCTGCATTTTCTTTTGAACATCGAAGGAAGGCCTCATGCTGCAAAAAAACAGAGTGCGAAGTAGAGGAAAGGCTCAAATTAGACATGATCACAAGTTATAAGATATAATCAAATCGGGAATATTAAACGTACCCAGTTGGCAGAGTGCATGCTCTCATTGAAGAGACATTTCCACGAGACGTGATCCATCTTTTCTCGATCCTCTTCTGACACCAGGGGTCGAAGGTAACTAGCCACTCCAACTGGTCAAGACATGAAGTGTGTATCCACCAAGACGGTGACAATGATGGACCTTGTCTCATTCAGGCTGGCACTCGGAGCTGGAAAAATATCCACAAGGTTATCTCGAGAGCTCAACTCGATAGCTCTCAAAGGTCATCTGTGCCCTTAAGGAATAGGAATATTGAACCCCGTAGGGTCTGCTATGGTGGTAGGAGTAAAGACAGCAGCCTCGAATATACGTTCAAAATCCTCCTGCTCGAGGAGAGGGGATGAAGTAGTCCCGGCCACTTCGGTCGCTCGCTTCTCACCCAAGGGCGGGTCATCTTCTACTAAAATGGGACCTGTAGGGGTCCCAGTTCCTAATGAGCCAAGATCTGGCAAATTAAAAAGCTGTACATCTTCGTCCAGGCCCATGGCAGTCAGACCGGTCCCCACATTTTCGTCCGTCACATCAGCTGAAGTATTACTCGTTTAAGCATTAGGGGGGGCCGTCGTATCGGCACGAACGGACTTAACAATAAAGTCTTCCTCAGGAATGTCTCTCAACGTCCGAGTCTGGGTAGTTTTCCTCTTTTTTTGATCCGTCGAGGTCGAGGGTTTGGAAGATTTGCTTCGTTTTTTACTGTCACGACCTATTTTAGCCTAGGTCATGCGGGCACCTACCATTCCCACCTCGGTATGAGAACTCTTAACTCAACGTTCACAATTAATAAATATCATGAAATAGCGGAAGAAGTAAAATTACGTAAGTGTCGCAATCTAATATAATATAAATAAGTGCGGAAGTGAATGAATCCCCCCAGTAACTGGTCTGATGATACAAAAGCATCTAAATCCGAACACTAAGTTTTGAATAATAATAATACATAAAATGTCTCAAATCATGTCTTGAGTGAAAAGTAAGGCATAAGCAAAAGAAGAGTCTTCGAGGTCAGTGGACGCCATGCTCACCCCAGAAAACTCAAATAGAAGCTGAGGAGTCGATCAGCCACGAGTCAGGGAAGTAGATCCGGCCTGATACTCTGCATTCATAAAAGAATGCAGCAAGTACAGGTCAGTACGAACAACAGTACTGGTAGGCATCACAGGTCGACTAAGCATAGTTAACACAATTAAGAAGATAACGCAGATAAACAAGTAAACCAATCACGCATGGAACAATATAATCGTAACCGAGTATCCATCAAAACCTATGTAAGTATCTAACCCCAAGATAATAAGTCTGAGTATATCTAATCCTGGAACAATCAACACAATATAATCAACAACACAATCCATCACAATACAGTCATCACGACATCTCACTCAAGTCATAATGCAATGCAATGCAATAATGGCATGAATGTGATGCCATGCCATGCCATGCTATGCAAATGAGATGTACACATGTACTCCGGACAGAAATATCGACGTCCCGGCAGCTCAACCCAGTGTGACTCCCAAAGTCTGAGTGCCACCCATCCCGGATCTTTGCCAAACAGACAGACCGGACCCTGGCTAATTGCTCACAGGGGGAGTCTCACCGGCACCACTCTGGGGGACCCGCGGAGCTCATGCACTATAATCGAATCCGGGATAACATCGGAAATGGCCATGCACAACGATGCCCGAATATAACCATCGGATATCGTACTCCTCACAATCACTCAAAAAAGTTATCAAATATCAGTTTCATAAATCAACGATTCCAGAATTGAACCTTCGACATCAGCCTCCTCACAATCACTCAAGTAAAAGAGCCTATCCAGTATCAGTTTCATATAAACAACAATTCTGAAATGGATCTTCAGACATCGGCCTTTTACACAATCACTCAAGTAAAAGAGTTTATCAAATATCAGTTTCGCTCAATCAACGATACCGGATCATCACCGGATATCGACCATGCATGATAATATGAGAGAATACGTGCAATGCATATGTCAATCATTAACAAGCAAGCTCAATATCACAAGTACCTTAACGGGTATGCCAACAATGTATCATATCACAATACCAACGGTGGGTATGCCAACATATATCGATAACTCAAGTACCAATAGTGGGTACGCCAATAATATATCATAATACAAATACCAACAACGGGTATATCAATCCGATCTGAATTAGGACAACAAGCGACATTCTCTATATACCAACTACACATGACACCAAGCCAACACAATTAAACAATCAGACACATATAACGGGGTGGCTAGTCCCAATAAACATCAGGGCCCAACCTAAGGTAATATCCATCCCAACTTCACACCCGAACGTTCACATGTTGTCTCCGACATCATAATCTAAATATGTTATTCGCTATACTAAGTCTCACCAAAGGTAAACCATAACCTACATGGACTGCCGAACTACAACACCAACAAGTCACTCTATCGCCTTGCCCTTTCTCTGGAGCTCAGAACCAAAGTAGTCTAATCACAATCAAATACTAAATTAGAAATCATGAATAGTGATATTAATATTTCTATGATATCAATTAGGTCCTTTTAACCCTAGAAATTGGGAAAACGAGCCCACAAGGACGAAACGTGAAATTCACAGATAAAATACCAAATTGAGTCCTAGGTAATCATAATCCCATCATTAATTATTGATTTAGCTCAAGAATTATCCCCAAATCTGATTCTAGTAAAAACCCCCCAAATTAGGTATGAACCCTAATTCTCCAAATCCGAAATTCAACCTTAAAAGTGCAAGATATATGATTACTAAGCTTAGATTCATCACATTTTAACATTAACATCGTCAATTTATCAAGTATACTCTTAGAGAAAAATGTCCCAAAATCCTTCTTCAAATTCCATTTCTAAAGGATTGAAAAGGGAAGGGGAAAATCTAAGATGGTTGAGATTAAAGAGAAGTGAAGGATTAGACAAGGTTTTACCTCCAAGATTTCCTTCAATTTGTTTCCAAGAACAGCCTTCCTAAGCCCCAATATCGAGATATGAAATAATGAGGGTCTAAGACTCATTAAATGCACAGTCACTGCCCGTCACCACTGTAGCGGTAACTGGACCGCGGCGCCACCCCAACGGCCAATTGACCGCTTCAGCGGTCAAGCCAAAATGGCTGGCACCGCTTCAGCGGCAGGGCCACAGCCCCAGCAGTGCCGGTACTGCGGTGCTGGTGCCGCCAAAGTGGGCACCAGACACCAGAACCTTGGCCCAAGTTTTTCGTTTCGATTCGATTTTTCAACTAACTCCAGAGGCCATCTGCTCACATACCAAATACCTAGTCCCACATAAAAACGCGCTACGAATGCGCCTGTGGCCTCAAAATTCCCAACGGAAGTCTCGTTAACCGAGTCAACTACCGATGCTTTAATTCTCATTTCCCATCCAATATCTCGAAATGCATCTGAATGCATTAGGAACCGAATCAAACGCGCACATAAGTTCTAAACGACTATCCGGACCTCTCAGAATTAACAGGATTCCAAAAAAAGTTCGTTTGTCCAAAGTCAAATTCGGATCAACCACTTTCACTTTTAAGCCTATATTTTCGTCAAAGTTACGAGAAGCGTGTAAACGGTCCCCTAATGCTCGGAAGGTGGCGAAAGTGCCAAAAGAACTATAACGACCAAACGGGTCATTACATTTACTCTTTAAAACCTCGGCAATGACTTGGTCCTCACTTGCCGGGTCGAGCATTTCGTCAAGTGTCGGGGTAGTCATCGCAGGCGCAGGTCTCATTTAGGCTTTGCCCCTCTTCGAGACTGCATAACATATTACCATTCATCAGCAAAAATCGCAAGGTAAAATAAAAGGGGGCACAAAACCGGGTAAACAAGAAACTTACCGTGGTTCTTTGGTACCCACTTGCCAGCAGAAAGTTCTCTCCAAGTGCGAAGTTCGTGGGGGTGTTGGGCCATTATGGAATCCACCCACCTCTCGAAATTGGAGATGGTGCCCGGTAACCACTTTTTGGCTATAACGAGAAAAAAGGTTAGAAAGAATTAAAAATCAATAGCCAAAGGTTTACAACAGCGGCTAAGTTAAAAGATACCGAAGGCACTTACGGTTATTATTCCACATTTCGGGAAAAGAAAGATATCTTTGGGGAACGATCTCTTCAATCTTAACCCAAACGAAACGTTCTAGCCAACCTTGATCCTTGTTTTCATCCACGCTAGCAAGGATTGGGTACTTGCCACGCTTAGCGAGTTTCACGATCCCACTGCGACAGATCCGGAGAGAGTAAAGCCAGATCAGATGATGCAGCATGAACTTGGCCTTAACGTTGTTCGCCAAAAAATGGATGCAAGTGACGATCCGCCAAAAGTTCAGCCCAATTTGCGCAAGACACAAATTGTATGTCTTATACATATCCAAGATCACCACTTCAATCGAGGGTTTTAAGTTGAAGGCGAAGGGGTAAGTGTAAAGACTCGAGTACCCCTCCACATGTGTGGTAATGTTGTCATCAGGGCCCGGGACTACGATCTCAGAGAGGTTGTCCGTCCAACCACAGTCCGAATGGATTTTAGAAATGATTGTACTATCGATTGCAGAGGGATAACACCTCACATCGTAACCCCGGTAGGCTTTACCACCCCTCGGAGGTTCTTTAACCGTAAACTCGGAGTCGAAATGATATATCCAAGGGATGACATTGTCACGACCCGACTAGGGGCCATGACGGGTACCCGGGGCTATCCACCGAGCACCGCTCATTCATACTCATTATACACTCTTTCATCAAGTTTAGACTTAATTCGTGAGAAAATCATCTTTCATTTGTAGACATAAATACTTTTATATGCATAACCCTTTCGGCCATCAAAATAATAATATATACATCGTAGAAAACTTGTGAGACCACATGACCCACACATACGCATCTACGAGCCTCTGCTAGAGTACTAGACATATGGACGGGACAAGACCCCGTCGTGCCCAAAATACATATACATACGTACACAAAAGTATAAACCCGATTAGCACCTCCGGAATAATGGAGTGCTTCTGCAAATCTGTTGATAGCTTCTAAAGGTCCGCGCCGTATCCCTGTCTACCTGTGGGCATGAACCCAGCGTCCAAAGAAAACGGACGTCAGTATGAATATTGTACTGACTATGTAAGGCATGAATGAAATAAACATGATGGAGAAATCGTAAGTCATAAGGTGAAGGCAAAACCTGCGCGGCCCTTAAGGATGAATGCATTTCATACATATATCACATATACATAATCGTCGTGCATGAATCATCATAGTGTATACATCATCATCGTAGTACCATAGCTTCTCATACACATAATACATTATCCGTATTTGGCCACGTTGGGATCGACAATATCCGTATTCGGCCACGTGGTGGCTCGACAGTATCCGTATTCGGCCACGTAGTGGCTCGACCATATCACATACATATCTTCCGTATTCGGCCACGTAGTGGCTCGACCATATCACATGCATCATACAAGGATTAATATATCTCATCATTATCCTTGCCATCACATACATCTCATAAGCTTATCGTAACCTTTCATTAATGCACACATTTAAATTTAAACACAATCTATGAAAATCACATCATATTCGTAGAACGAATTTCGTATAAGTATTGTATGATAGTCTTTATAATCTTTGGGCTTAAGCTCATTATTTCCATTATCATTTCTATAGCGTATCTCTTACCTTTCTCTCACATGAAATCCTTTATGAACATAGACTCGTAGTTTCTCGAAACATTGGTCATAGGACATGCATTGAGGCTTATGAACAATCTATAACAATGTCGGGGTGACGTAAGGTCGAGAGCCCCCGCTTACATTATGGAGCATTCATAGGTATTCCGCCTCACCTTGAAGGAATTAGTACATAAGATGAGTGTATACATCAAGCATTACCAATAGATCGTAGTTAATGTTAGTAGCTTTGTTTAAACATTATACCATGAACTCTAGAATCTTCAGTCTTAAGCTTATCATCTCCGTTATCGTGCTCATAACCTGTCTCTTATCCTTATCTCACGTGGATATCCACGAACATAGGCTCTTGGTTCCGGAATATAAGAAAGCCATGGAAATATAAGGAAATAATATCATATCATAGGATTCATGCCTTGGAAAGAAAGGACTATTCTTACATACCTTTTCCTTTAGCTATTCTACCGCTTGATCATTCCTCTTCAATATTCGCGTCTTTACCTTCAACAGAATTCGCATCAACGTCAGTTAATCGACTATAAGAACGCGTGACTATTTCTAGGGAAAATTGTGCAGCATTTCCTTCGTTTATACAACTCTTCCCATATTCTATATCAGCTCTCAATATTCATAACAACATTCTCAGTATGATAGACAACACTCATCATTCGTTTACAATATCCGTATTTCATAATTTGTCTTCAATTTCTCCATAATCATGGCCATGGTCCATCGTTGCATTTTTCTCACATAGGACACTTATTCCATGTTCTAAGTGTCATTCATAGCATTTTTATAATCACAATTTATCAATGATCATGGCTCAATTTAACTATCATCCAACCATGACACTATTCACTCATTAATGACCCATTTCTTACATCCTTCTATAATCCAAGTGTTTCAACTCTTCTATACCCTAAATAACATGTAAAGGCCATAAAACGTACCTTAGATATTGTAGGAACAAGCCTTGAGTGGTATTGTTCTTCTTGCACCCAAAGCCCTAGTTTGCTTCTCTTGAAATCTCTTAACTTGGATGAACCTTGATGGGTCTCATACACTTGATTCACTTAGATTTTTGATATTGATCCTTGATTTCCTTTGTTTTCTTGTAAGTGAAGAGTGGAGAGTATTCTAGAGGTTTCTAGAGAGAAATGTCGTGGAGATGAAATGAATTTTATGAGCTTGGGTCTCCTTTTAATGACTTAAAATCTGATCCGGAATGAACAGTAGCTGAAGTGTACAGTGGTCGTAAACCCAGTTTACGGTCAGTATTCCAGTTTACGGGCCGTATTTCGTGGTCGTATTTAAGCATATCCAAACCAGAAAGGTATGCTGAGGATCATGGTGATTTACGATCGCAGTTTACGGGCCGTATTTCAATTTACGGTCCGTATTCCAAGTCGTATTTAACCATTTGAACATTTAGCAGAAAGTTGAAGTTTTGTAAGTCGGAATACGACCTGGCAGTTTACGGGTCGTATACCACTTTACAGTCTGTATTCCATTTTACGACCGTCTGGCCAAAATGCAAATCTGCAACTTTTTTTTTTCACATTTTCAAAACCTATGATTAGTCATTGTGGAGCATGACCTATCTCTTATTACAATTGCCTTTGAGATCTTACTTAGGGTCGTCAAACGTCATTCCCTTCTTATTCAAACATCATATACCCGCAGGCTTCGTTAGTCTATTCGTTGTACGTTCACGGGGAAATTTTCGAGGTGTAACATTCTTCCCCCCTTTTAGAACATTCGTCCTCGAATGTTAATCACTTGGGATTCTACGAAAAATTCGCCAGAGTTTCCCCTGTAATATGGTATTACCACCCTGTCACAACAACCCATAATATCATTGCCTCACAGGGCCACAACATAATAGCAACATATCTATGGCCACACACGACCCAAAAGCATGAAAAGAAAACGTACATACCTTTCTCAAGCTTGGTTCTTAACTTACATCTTTCCCATTCCCTTTTCATCATACAGTAAATTCTTCTAGGACATCTCTCATGTCCTTTATTGATTATGCAGCCTCGTACTACTAACTCCATAATCCTGTAGTGGTAAATTCTAAAGTGCTAGAACTCATGTCTCGTATATTTTCCTCACACTCACATCTTCATAAAATATATTTTGACAATATAGTCTGCACGATAAGGAAGCTTTCATCAATAACTAACTTGCTCGGTAGCGTATGTCACTCTCTTACTTTTTTTTTCTAACGGACCCTATCTTTTCTCTATTCTTTAGCAACTGCTATCTTGGAGGTTCCACCCTTCACACCCTACTTTCTTAAAGCTTGTGTAGCATCGTCCTCACAATCCCCTTTAAGTCTTATCGGTAGTATTTCTAAAGGTATTTCATATAGATTACCAGTGGTGGATCAATACTATCCTTAAGGATATATATGTATATAAACTGTTAATACCACATATCGTACTTTACCGATTACCGTCGCTACATGGCATAAAACCTCTCAATTCATACTTGTTTAATATGATAAATATTTATTTCTCCTTTCACACATTATCAAAGGTACAGATATACCTGTGATGGCATCGGGAACTGACTCTGTGGATCCTGTCGCTCAGCTCAAGCATATATACGGGGCTGAGTGGCACCTGAAGTAGTTGCTCCCCCTCTGCCTCTACCTCGCCCTGCCGCAACCGGGGAAGTCTGCCCTCCCTGGCGCACCGAAGAAGAACCAGCCGCTGATCCTGTGGGCTGAACCGCGTGCCTACCGCCTCGAAACGGGCACTCTCTCATAATGTGACCTGACTGGACGCAAACATAACAAACATCCGAGCCCAATCGGCATGGTCCCCAATGTAGCTTACCGCACTGGGTACATTGTGGTATAGATGACCTCCTCTGACCTGAATCACTCCTATACCGAGAGTCCAACTCAGTAAAACTCTGATCCGGTCCGGGATGACTAGAGAAGTCGGACCCCTGGTAGGAAACTCGTGGAGGTATACTAGTCACCGACTGACCTGAGTGCCTAGAATACGTCTGCCTCGATCCCCTTCTATGGTCGCTATCAGCACCTATGGATCTGGCCCTCTTACTTGGCCCCTGATCCATATCACGCTCGCCCCTTTGCGGATGTCGTTGCTCTTCTAGATTTTGAGCATGGGCTTGAATGCAGGACATATCCATCCCGTCTTGCAATGAAGCCGTTGAGCAATCTTTGAACAAATGTGGCCCTAGGCCACTCACAAACCTATGCACTCTATCTCCCATATCGGCCACCATAGCCGGGGCATATCTAGCCAACGAATTGAATTGAAGGCTATACTCCCGGGCACTCATATTTCCTTGTTTCAAATTTAAGAACCTATCCACTCTAGCTCAGCGGACCTCGGGTGGCAAGTAGTGGCGGATGAAGGCATCTACAAATTCTTGCCAAACCGGAAGAGGTGCATTCTCTCCTCTTGATAATACCCAATTATTATACCATAAGACCGCCACGTCCCGGAGTCTATAAGATGCTAATTCCACAGATTCAGTCTCGGAGGCATGGATAATTTTCAATGTCCTCGACATCGCATCAATAAAGTCTTGCGGGTCTTCGTCCGGCTTTGACCCGAAGAACTCCGGAGGATTTAAAGTCATAAAATCGCGGGCTCTAGTACTAACGGCCCTGTCACATGAACCCGAACCCTGTAGCTGTGCCTGGGCGGCAACTAGCTATGTCAATAAGCGGATAGCCTCAGTCACTTGTTGACCCGAAGCAACCGGGGGAGGAATTGGAGGTGGAGCTCCTCCTTGTTCTTCCACATCAGGCGGGGTGGAGGAAGTATTAGATAGGGCCTTATTATGTGACTCGCCCTCTCCTACATACATCGGAGGCTCTCTTTCTACTCGCCTCTTTGCCGTAGTCTTGCCCTTCTGGGCGACTGTAGCTTTTCCCTTTGGCGGCATTCTGAAATCACAACACACTATTAGGGAGGATAAAATCTTATACATGGCTCTATCGCACGATCTCATAGAGGAAAAATGGTCATTTTTCCTAAATGCCCTGTAGCCCCTTGTTTATTGATGTGGCGCGCAACACACCATAAACAAGATTCTACTAGACACGGCTCGTAGACACTTCCTAGGACTGAACTGCTCTGATACCACTTTTGTCACGACCCGACTAGGGGCATGACAGGTACCCGGAGCTATCGACCGAGCACCGCTCATTCATACTCATTATACGCTCTTTCATCAAGTTTAGACTTAATTCATGAGAAAATCATCTTTCATTTGTAGACATAAATACTTTTATATGCATAACCCTTTCGGCCATCAAAATAATAATATATACATCGTAGCAAACTTGTGAGACCATATGACCCACACATACGTATCTACGAACCTCTGCTAGAGTACTGGACATATGGACGGGACAAGACCCCGTCGTGCCCAAAATACATATACATATGTACACAAAAGTATAAACCCGATTAGCACCTCCGGAATAATGGAGTGCTTCTGCAAATCTGCTGATAGCTTCTAAAGGTCTGCGCCGTCTCCCTGTCTACCTGTGGGCATGAACACAGCGTCCAAAGAAAATGGACGTCAGTACGAATATTGTACTGAGTATGTAAGGCATGAATGAAATAAACATGATGGAGAAATCGTAAGTCATAAGGTGAAGGCAAAACCTGCGCGGCCCTTAAGGATGAATGCATTTCATACATATATCACATATACATAATCGTCGTGCATGAATCATCATAGTGTATACATCATCATCGTAGTACCATAGCTTCTCATACACATAATACATTATCCGTATTCGGCCACGTTGGGATCGACAATATCCGTATTCGGCCACGTGGTGGATCGACAGTATCCGTATTCGGTCACGTAGTGGCTCGACAATATCACATACATATCTTCCGTATTCGGCCACGTAGTGGCTCGACCATATCACATGCATCATACAAGGATTAATATATCTCATCATTATCGTTGCCATCACATACATCTCATAAGCTTATCGTAGCCTTTCATTAATGCACACATTTAAATTTAAACACAATCTATGAAAATCACATCATATTCGTAGCATGAATTTCGTATAAGTATTGTATGATAGTCTTTATAATCTTTGGGCTTAAGCTCATCATTTCTATTATCATTTCTATAGCGTATCTCTTACCTTTCTCTCACATGAAATCCTTTATGAACATAGACTCGTAGTTTCTCGAAACATTGGTCATAGGACATGCATTGAGGCTTATGAAAAATCTATAACAATGTCGGGGTGACGTAAGGTCGAGAGCCCCCGCTTACATTATGGAGCATTCATAGGTATTCCGCCTCACCTTGAAGGAATTAGTACATAAGATGAGTGTATACATCAAGCATTACCAATAGATCGTAGTTAATGTCTTTAGCTTTGTTTAAACATTATACCATGAACTCTAGAATCTTCAGTCTTAAGCTTATCATCTCCGTTATCGTGCTCATAACCTGTCTCTTATTCTTATCTCACGTGGCTATCCATGAACATAGGCTCTTGGTTCCGGAATATAAGGAAGCCATGGAAATATAGGGAAATAATATCATATCATAGGATTCATGCCTTGGAAAGAAAGGACTATCCTTACATACCTTTTCCTTTAGCTATTCTACCGCTTGATCGTTCCTCTTCAATATTCGCGTCTTTACCTTCAAGAGAATTCGCATCAACGTCAGTTAATCGACTATAAGAACGCGTGACTATTTCTAGGGAAAATTGTGCAGCATTTCCTTCGTTTATACAACTCTTCCCATATTCTATATCAGCTCTCAATATTCATAACAACATTCTCAGTATGATAGACAACACTCATCATTCGTTTACAATATCCGTATTTCATAATTTGTCTTCAATTTCTCCATAATCATGGCCATGGTCCATCGTTGCATTTTTCTCGCATAGGACACTTATTCCATGTTCTAAGTGTCATTCATAGCATTTTTATAATCACAATTTATCAATGATCATGGCTCAATTTAACTATCATCCAACCATGACACTATTCACTCATTAATGACCCATTTCTTACATCCTTCTATAATCCAAGTGTTTCAACTCTTCTATACCCCAATAACATGTAAAGGCCATAAAACTTACCTTAGATACTGTAGGAATAAGCCTTGAGTGGTATTGTTCTTCTTGCACCCAAAACCCTAGTTTGCTTCTCTTGAAATCTCTTAACTTGGATGAACCTTGATGGGACTCATACACTTGATTCACTTAGATTTTTGATATTGATCCTTGATTTCCTTTGTTTTCTTGTAAGTGAAGAGTGGAGAGTATTCTAGAGGTTTCTAGAGAGAAATGTCGTGGAGATGAAATGAATTTTATGAGCTTGGGTCTCCTTTTAATGACTTAAAATCTGATCCGGAATGAACAGTAGTTGAAGTGTACAGTGGTCGTAAACCCAGTTTACGGTCCGTATTCGAGTTTACAGGCCGTATTTCGTGGTCGTATTTAAGCATATCAAAACCAGAAAGGTATGCTGAGGATCATGGTGATTTACGATCGCAGTTTACGGGCCGTATTTCAATTTACGGTCCGTATTCCAAGTCGTATTTAACCATTTGAACATTTAGCAGAAAGTTGAAGTTTTGTAAGTTGGAATACGACCTGGCAGTTTACGGGTCGTATACCACTTTACAATCCGTATTCCATTTTATGACCGTCTGGCCAAAATGCAAATCTGCAACTTTGTTTTTCACATTTTCAAAACCTATGATTAGTCATTGTGGAGCATAACCTATCTCTTATTACAATTGCCTTTGAGATCTTACTTAGGGTCGTCAAACGTCATTCCCTTCTTATTCAAACATCATCTACCCGTAGTCTTCGTTAGTCTATTCGTTGTACGTTCACGGGGAAATTTCCGAGGTGTAACAGACATCTTTACCTCGGGGTTCGTATGGGGTTCTAACCTCGGTCTCAGTCGATCGGGGGGATCCAACCGAAGCAGCCTCGTGAGAGAAAGATCTTGGACTCAGAGCCATTTTTATGTAGATTTGGTAAAGGATGAAGATGAAAGAAAATTTTATAAAGATTTGAAGATCTGGGAAAATTTGAAGAACAGGACGAAGATTCCGAAGAGAAGTTTGAAGATTCCGACGAGAAATTTGAAGATTCTGACGAAGGTTAGACTTCTCAGATGAAGGTGAAAGCAAGAGTTGGGATCGAGGAGTAACATTTTTTAAGACTGTAAATAGTAAAAATGAGGAGGGACGAACTATTTATAGGCGAAGGGTCATTATAATGGAAGATCATTGATCAGTTAATCGAAGGGACAGCCAATGGGTAAGTCACATGTGTTCGAAGTCAGACGGACGTGACGGTTGACAAGATGTTTGGGTTTCCAGCCTATTTTTAAAACTTACAGGAGAAGATATCGTTAAGCCCGACGTAACGGAGATCCGAACAAAGAGAAAAATCCATGCATAAAGGAAAATCCAATCCAGTCTGGATGAAATTAAAAATGGATGAAAACATTCACAATCCAAAAAGGTTCGATCTATTACATTTGTGATGGACATCCGACTACCTTGGTTACATTGAGCACAAAAAAGAAAAAGTAAAAAAAGGGCCTAACATATGGTCCTAAACTAGAAACGGAAAAAAGAGAGTCTAGTCCAGTGACTCGAAGGTTGAGAACTTCGGTTCATGAACTCGGATGCTTCGGTGTACTCATGCACCGGCTAAGAAGCTTCAGAGTCGTACTTCGGCACGGCCGAACCATCACCAGGACTGTTCTGCTCCAACGGATCATCTTTATCTAGAATGACCACGTGGATTGGTCGACCGCAAGGGCTCTCTCCCCAAGTCCGCA
Organism: Lycium barbarum; assembly: GCF_019175385.1. Classification (NCBI taxonomy): domain Eukaryota; kingdom Viridiplantae; phylum Streptophyta; class Magnoliopsida; order Solanales; family Solanaceae; genus Lycium; species Lycium barbarum. The sequence continues at coordinate 103,585,450 of NC_083339.1, read as the reverse complement.
AAATACGAGGTGATCTAACCCGAGAGCCTATCCCAGAAGGGGTAGCCGAAGTACTCGTAGGAATTCTCCGTCTTGTTGCGTTAACCAAAGTAGCTGTTGCATCCTCTTCTTCGACAACATCCCCGGTGTCTTCTTCCCTAATGTTTTTTTCCCTTTAAAGAGGGTCTCTTCATAGGGAGCCCTAAAAGCCAACAGTTCGGGCTTAGAGTATAAAGTTAGAAGAATGAGCAAGAAATTTTACGAGCAGATTGAAACTTACCATGGCTTTTACCTCTCCACCCTTCGGGCACCATACTCCTCTAAGAGCGGCCCACGTCGCGAGAAGCACTTAACAATGCAACCACCCACTCAAAAATAGTGACTATGAGTTCGGGTTCAATCGAAGCCGGAGTAGGATTCCACACTTCGAGGAAGTTTACAGACAGGGAGCGATGGAGTTGCTCCGTACGAATCATGACGAACGTATGCAATCATCCCCTGTCGAAATCATCCTCAGGGTCTATAAGACCTCGCGCCCCACGAGGGTATAAATGAACTATGCCACCTCGGATCACTCGAAGGACATAGATGTGGATCAGGTGGTCGAGGGTAAAAGAAACCCCGGCTATGTTGGCCAATATCTCAATATAGTACACGAGCCTCCAAATCTGCAGAGCAATTTTCCCGAGACAAACGCGGTATCAGTGGCAAAAATCCTCAATCCCTTGAGGGATAGGAAGTGAAAACCCAATAGTAAAAAGGTAAGTATAGACCGATGAATAACTATTAAAGTGATGGTTGATCCTCGCTCCCGATCAACGGGGAGAACATCGATATCCGCTCCTAACCTACAATCGTTTCGAACTATAGGAACAGTGGTAGCATTGATATAGGACTCGAATTTTTCTACAGATTCTAACTGGTGAGAAGCCTTGCAGTCGTTCCTATATTTGAAACCAGCGGGGAGAATATCAGCAGCAAGGAACTCTAGTTCTTCCTCGGGACTGGAAGCTCCCGTCGCAGACAATGGCGGAGCACGTGGTGGCGATAATGGTTGGGCCGTACTTTGCATCAGCAATGGAATGAAAGTCATTATTGAAATAGTTAGTAAGCAGTTGCAAAGAAGGGCTTTAAAGTTTAGAACTTAGGGTTCTTTTCTAACTGCATGGCTAAGTATGAAATATGGGCCTTATATATAGTAAAGGGTGGGAAGTTGAAAACTTTTAAGTTCTGATAAGGGATGGATTCTCGAAACCGATTAGGTGGCGATAATAATGAAGTATCACTATTGGGCAGGGTGCAGGATTGATGGAATGTCTTTTCAAAGGCGGCGAGGTACGGACTGCTCAGCCTCATTCGGATCCATTTCCCAGAGTTAATGCTTTCCTCCAGAAAATGGAGGGACTAACTGTATACGGTAAAAACCGGGGTCTAAGAACCCGACCCAACGACCGACGGTTCGGACTAAGAACGAGGGACAGTAGATCGGTTGAGCTCATCTAACCGGGTAAAAACATTTCGAACACAGTCACCCGGACCCAGTAATTTCTGAAAGAGTTACATTTCTAATTGATAAGAGTCCGAGAAATCCAGCCCATTGCGGTTTTCTCTCCGCACGACGTGTCACGCAGCTGCCAAAATCGAGATTCAGGGAATCATTATCCATAATTGATTTAATTACCATGTTGAATACAAATACTTTTACTATAAATAGGGAGGTAGGTCGTCACAGAAAGGGCATCTCATTTTTACTTTCTTCTACTCAATTGTACTAAACCCTAATTCTCAAGTTCTGTAAGCATCAAAGGCAATAGAATTTACACAAGCTGGTTCGAAGTATTTGAGCCTCAGTCTGTGCCGTCTGTTGCAACATTCGCTGAGGCTATCTCTTATCTCCTTATCCTTAATCTTTATTTCATTATTGTTATTCTTCTACTCTATAAACGAATCAAATCGCATATCCTTTAAACCACATACAAATTTAATTGTTACATTTTTAAGGGGTAAACAATATATGTATATATATAACAAATGTCGAATTCCCTTGAGTTTCAGTGTTTTTATATCTTTTATATTTTAAATTCATTTATTGGAAGTTCTCTATGCCCCACTAATCAGAAGTTCCTTAATTTCCAAGCCACAAACTCAAATTTTCGATGTGCGCAAGTCGAATCTTTCTCTAATTCTTTAGGTCAAAAGTCAAAACTAAATCCAAGCTATAAATTTAATTTGCTTCAATAAGGAGTTCAATCTACTCAAGATTTAACCAAATCGATGGTACCCCATTGGCGGAAAAGAATGGGAATAGTAAAAAGTGAAGAACGAGTGGGAAGGGTATTTTATATATTTCAAGGGAAACTTCTTTTAAAATGAAGATGTACTATCACCAATATGTCTCTTATTTATACGTTAAACGTCGAATATAAATAGCACTTAGTTTTAAAGTGATAAAATGTTAATTTAGAAAACTATACTAAGCTTCAAGCATTAAATCACGTTTAGCCAAAACTAAAAAAGATGATCTTGAACTACAAAGGAACCTCAAATATAAGAATTGTGCTCGTAAAGAAAGGTTAGTAATTTTTGTTTAACCATTTGATTCGGTGGCTGCTGTCTCAATTAATTTGATCATTTCATGTTAAATAGGCCTATCATGAGAGTGAAGATATTTTGACTAAAATGTTTTTTATTCTTAAGGTCTAAATTCGAATTCTTTAGTTAATACCAAATAAATCTCAACACTCTCTTCACGTTCCTGGATTATAGTCAGTAGATTAGATTTATGGGTGAAAATCATTTTCACCCCCAATTTTGCTTTAAAAATCAAACTCCCCCCTCAACTATGAAAAATAGACGTTCTCCCCACTTTATCCTAGGCAATGTCTATTTTATCCTTTGTATTTTCAATCCCCCCTCTATGTAATACCTTTTTATATTATATAAAATTTAATTTTTTTTAACCAATGTATTTATACATTTTATTTAAATTCATATTATAAGTAAAATAATCCATTTATGAATTTATCACAAAATCAAATATTACTTTTTATGCTTGATATTTTAACATTACACGCATTAAGTGTATATATATGTGTGTGTGTGTATGTATGTATAGTTAAGTTTCCCTTCTCTCTTATTCTCTATTGTCAATACATAAATGAGTTTTGGTTGTCATTAATGGAATATTTTAAATTATGAATTAAAATTCATTTGTGATATAAATAGATAATCTTTTAGGAATTTGGTATAGAATATACCTCTATTTTTATTAATTATTTTATATTTCCTTCATTGAAATATATTTATAAATTTATTATTACATGTTACTTTTACTTGTATAAATAGATATCAGAGTTTTGATTATTAGTAAAAGAAAATTCTTATTCTTCTCATTTATTTCATTATAGAATGGCATTAAGTTCTCAACTAGTGTTTCTCACTTTTCTTTTTCCGCCTCGAAAATAAAATATATATTTTTTAATAGAAAAATTGTTACATATATTAAAGAGATAAAAAAATCATGATTTCAAAGAAGTCAAAGAAAAAAAGAAAAGTTGATAATGTAAGGATAAAATAGGAATTTTAAAATTTTAATTAAGATAAAAGGGGGAGATTGACTTATGAAGCTATCTTAATTATCTAAACCATTATTGAGTACGTATGCAAAATTCTATTTACAAACTACTAGTTTAACAATTTTATTTAGTAATTGTTATTTGAGTGAGTACTCCTGTAATTCATCAGAAACATCTGAACATAGATAGATATAAGATTTGAGAAAGGTTGAAGTTGATTTGGACTAGTATGGAGTCAAAATTCAAAGCTGAGATTGATATGAAAATACATCACTGCGACAATGTATATCATATTTGTGTATTGTGCTCAGGGGAAAATTTATATAGAAAAAATGGGTTACGTGAACTCATGGTCACCCGACTTAACTCGGTATATTAGGTATATAATTCTTAAAATATATCTAATATTAACTGAAGGAACACGTGGTCAAACAAGACCGAGTGGAGCCCTGTTTAAGTGTTGGGTTTAATCCCTTAAGGTCGCGGGATCAAACACTATTAAATGCACTTTTGTGTCTTTTTTTCTTAAATTTCTTAGCAGCCTTTAACATTTTGCTAGCCAAGTTGATGTCACTATAAAATTTTATATCTTATCTTAAAAGCAATGATGAACTCATCCTCTTGAAATCCTAGATTCGTCTTGATGTCACTATAAAATTTTATATCTTATCTTAAAAGCAATGGTGAACTCATCCTCTTGAAATCCTAGATTCGTCTCTGATTGTGCTGTATACAAGAAATACACGGATGTTTATCTTTTCATAGGGGATCACGATTAAATCATCCTCCCATTCTTTGAAGGTGTTGACCAGACAATTTCTTGACGGAAATAATAGTTAAGATTAGAGCGATATTCTCACTATGAGGAAATCCATAAAGTGTATCATTTTCGGGACAAAATCGAATCAGACCAGTTGAAAAAGCATAATTTAATTATCTATTTGATGGATATAATATAAATTTAGTCATTTCCTCATTCAACACTTATCTACCTCTTTCTGATATACTTTCCAAAACTGCTTGTAGAATATCTTAATAAGCTACTTTGACAATTCTGTTGAATAATTACCGGAATGGGAATTTTACGGCGCAAAAAATATAGTAATGAGAAACTACTATTACCTATAAACAGGGTAAAAGTCCAAGTTGATTGCTTATGGAATTGAACTCGTAATCAAATTTAGTTGGAGAATCTGATCTACTTATGTTGATTAAAGGATATTATCATTTTTTGTCCTTCAAGTATGGGTAAATTCTAATTTTGGTCCTAATAATATGTGATTCAGCACATTTGATTTTGAATTAATTGTCATGTATGTGTACTTTTGGTCCATTTATTTATGTGGAAAATATGTCATATTTGGACTACTTTGAGAAGTATATTATCCTCAAATATGGAGCTACAATACAAACTTAACATAACGCATGAGTAATTAAATGATGAAACGATTAATGATCATAGAAATTTGTGATTATTCACAAACAAATGGATTAAAAGTATTCAAGTAATTGAAGATCATACTGTTTGGCCAAGTTTTAAAATCTGCTTATTATGAGTTTTTTTTTATTAGAAGTACTTTTTGATAATAGCGGTTTGTATTTCACTAATCAATCCGAAAAATATTTTTGCAAATATTAGATCAGCCTTTGTCTTTTACGAGGTTTCAAAAAGTGCTTCCGAAAGAAGCTGCTTTTTCCAGCTTAAAAAATAGCTTTTGTTACTATTTTAGAGCACATTTTTTTTCTTTCTAAAAGCTTAACCAAACATCTCAACTCTGTAAAATAAGAGCTCGTTTGGGTTAGCTAATTAAAAGTAGTTGATATGCATCAAGTGTTAAAATGTATTTTTAGGTGCCAAAGCTAATTTATAAATTATGTAACTACGTGTTTGGATAAAAGTGTTGAAACTGATAATAAACAGTTAATGTGTTTGGTAAAAAGATGTGGATAAATACTTTTCCTATTAAAGTTACTTTAATATCCTCAAACTATTTCCAAGAAATTAAATTCAAAAGTCCTTTTACTTAAAAATGACAAATTGAGAAAAATAGAGAAATTAACTAGCTGCTTTTTCCAGCTTAAAAAATACTTATAAGTTGTAAAAGCACAAGTTGGGGCTGAGTGACCTACATATGGCTTATGGTTGATTTTTGTTTATAAGCACTTGAATTATTATAAAAATTTTGGTGTTTATCAAATGCGTAGGTAAGTCAAAAAAGTGTTTATAATCTAGTTTGACAAGCTTATAAGCTTAAGTAGACACCCACTCAGGGGCGGATGCAGTCAAGGTCCAGGGTGTTCACCCGAACACCCTCGGCAAAAAATTACAGTGTATATTTAGGGTCAATTTTATGTGTTCATGTACATATATTGACTTTTGAACACCCTGAACAAATGCAAAAATTGGTTCATTTGTTTTTTCGAACACCCTGATTGAAAATCCTGGATCCGCCACTGCACCCACTAAGCATTTTTTTATAGGAAAAACAAGCATTTTTGGCTTCTAAAAAAGCTTGGCCAAACATACAATAATGTGTTTAGTCAGCTATTACAAGCACTAAAATCAAAATTTACCAATAATTGAGGGAGAAAAAATGTTTTAGACACTATTAATTATATGTATGCCCAATTTAAGTTGCAATTATTAATAAAATTGAATTATTTTTATTCGATGTAAATACTACGTACTCTCTCAATTCCAAAAATAATGAAATTTTTTATATATGGAAATAATTAATTTGGATATTTCAATTTAACTTTAATGAAAAGTTTTTATAACCACCTAAATATTGTGAAATGTTTAAAATTACAAATTTTAAAAATATAGTGCTACATAAATAATGGTATATTTAAGATCGGAGATCTTAGTAGTTCAGTTAGTTGGCTACCTGAATTTTCATTTTATTGGTGAGTGTTCGATCCCCACCTTATAATCCCCTTCTCATTTCTCCTTTGCCTCCCCCTGTGTAATTAAATATATATATATATATATATATATACGGAAAAGGCTCATAAATACCTCTAACCTATTGAAAAAGGCTCATAAATACCCTTCTTCCACCTTTTGGTCTAAAAATACCCTTAAGGTTTGTTTTTGGCTCAAATATACCCCTCAAACTAACAACTTAAAATTAACTCTTTTAAAAAGCCAAATGGCATTTTGTAATTGGTCAATAATAAAATTCCGTAATTTAAAAAAAAATCCAGATTTAAAAAAACAATTGCCAGTAATTTAAAATTTCAGATTTTAAAAAAAATTGCCAATAATAAAATTTCGTAATTTACATTTTTTTTTTAAATTGTGTGGAAACTTTAGGTTTAAGTGTTTTATTTTTTAAAGTTTTGATTCAAGCGTGTTATTTTTTTAATCAAGACATAACTTTATTTTGAACATAAATTTAATTCAATTATTCTACTATTTTTTGAAAAGAAATGGGTTTTACTTATTCTAAAATTAAAATGTATGACCAATTACATTTTTAAGACGCAAACCCACCCAATTTTTAAGACGCAAACCCACCCATTTCTTTTCAAAAAATAGTAGAATAATTGAATTAGATTTATGTTCAAAATAAAGTTATGTCTTGATTAAAAAAATAACACGGTTGAATCAAAACTTTAAAAAATAAAACACTTAAACCTAAAGTTTCCACACAATGTTTTTTTAAAAAATATGTAAATTACGGAATTTTATTATTGACAATTTTTTTTTAAATCTGGAATTTTAAATTACTGGGAATTTTTTTTTTTAAATCTGGATTTTTTTTTAAATTACGGAATTTTATTATTGACCAATTACAAAATGCCATTTGGCTTTTTAAAAGAGTTAATTTTAAGTTGTTAGTTTGAGGGGTATATTTGAGCCAAAAACAAACCTTAAGGGTATTTTTAGACCTAAAAGGTGGATGGAAGGGTATTTTTAAACCAAAAGGTGGAAGGAGGGTATTTATGAGCCTTTTTCAATAGGTTAAGAGTATTTATGAGCCTTTTCCGATATATATATATATATATATATAAGCTCATAAATTTTAAAATACTCCTTTTTTTATTAACTAAGTGTCAAGTCAAACTAGGTCAATCAAATAGGAACGGATTAGAGGCAGCAACCTGGATCGTTCCGAAATTGATCGAAGGCAAGGAAAAACATAGAGAAAGCAAATGCATTGCAAGTTCAAGGATGTTTGCTTGCCTTGTTGGAGTAGACAACGCATGCAAGTCAAGTTTGTTGCCTATATTTTATTATTATTTGTATAATATCTTTTGTTTATTTCATCCAATTAAAATAACAGAAAGTCGTTGAAAAGTATGTCCCGGAAGAAGCAATAAAGTCATCATGAGGTTCCTTTAGTCAGCACACGTGCTATGTCTTGTGTTTGCTAGCGGCTCTTTGTTTAACGGTTGTATATTAGTTACGTACGTATTTTCTAGCTACCGAAAGTTTCCGATTACAAATTGGACTAGCAAAATGAAACTAAGAGATATTTAAGCAAATTCAATTCTGCGGCGGAATTGTGCCAGATAGTATCTTGAATTGACCGCCAAGATTTTGACGTGACTTTGCATGTTTTTTAAAAATTAATAAATGTAGTATACATTTTACTATATCCATATTATTTCGAATATAGTCTTAATAGATTTAGAAAATAATTTGAAAATGAATAATTAATGTTAAGGGTAATATAAGATTTTTTTTTTATTTTCTTTTGATATGTTAAAGTGAACAAGTAAAAGTCAAAATTTATTTTTAGTATAATGGACAGATAAAAATGAATGGAGGGAGTAGCTTGTTTGGACAAGGAAGTTCAAAGTTTGTATTTCTTTTTTGGAAAAGTGCTTATTTATATATTTAAAGAATTGAGGTGTTTGGTCGTGATTGAAATGCAGTTTTCCATACTTGATTAAAGTGTTTGAAAATAATAAATTACCACCAATCATTTTAGAAATTCAGCTTAATTAACCATAGTTTAATAAAAAAAATGAACATTTGGTCCCGTACTATTTAAAATTGAACAATATAATTTTGTCCTCCCTTAAACTTTTGATTAGGGCTGTGCATAAATACCGAAAATCGAATCGAACCGAAACTTCAACAAACCGAACCGAACCGAACTAGTTTGGTTCGGTGTTTGGTGTCCACCGTAAAAAAACCGAAACCGAAATAGCCGAACCGAAATTTGATAAAACCGAACGCGCACCGAAATTTAATACATTACCCAAAAAAATTAAAATATTCTAGGGCCATTAAGTTTAAAGCCAAAAAAAGTCAATTGTAATAAGTCCTCTTCTGCATTTGTATCCCTAATTTTTCACTTCAATTGAGAAAATCAAATATCCTTAACAAAGAAAGGTAACTAGGATGTGTCTTTAGGATTAATGTATGTCCTTTATGTGTTTTCTTAATTATTTTTACGGTATGTATATAACACCTAGTAATCCTATATCATGATTATAGTTTTTTGTTCTTGTGTATCCTGTTTGTTTTATTTTGATTTCAATTTATCAGTTTTATGTTTTATTGCTTTTGAGAATATGAATTAGTGTCAATGGAATCGCTTCTAATATTATATCAAAAAAACCGAATTGAAAAAACCGAAACCAAACTTTAAAAAATCGAAACCGAAAGAACCGAACCGAACTAGTTTGATTCGGTGTTCGGTGTCCACCTTCAAAAAACCATACCCGAAATAGCCAAACCGAACCGAAAAATCGAACGCCCACCCCTACTTTTGATCAGATATTGCCTTCGTCATTAGGAAAAAGTCGTTTACCTTGATCTGTTCCTGATTGAAATTCAACCTAAAGATTAATTTTAAATAGTAGAAAGTTGAGAGGAAAATTTAAAAAATTAAGAGATAATGGCAAAAACACATATAAAGTATCACTTTTTTGCGAGTCTCCAGCACCACCAGATACTAGTGTGTTTTGATAAATAGTTGGTGATAGTTCAGATATGAAACCCAAACAATTAACAGTTCAGGTGTGTTTTGATAAATAGTTGGTAATAGTTCAAGTAGTAAACGCAAACACCTGATAATTCAGGTAGGAAACTCACAAAAAAAATGTGATATTTGGCACAAATATCATGTTTTGTGTCGTATTACAGCTTCTTCTTATGACTTTTATCGCTAAATTCATGACGTAACCGTCGTATTTGAACTTATGTCGTTATATTTCATGTGTCTAGGTACGATGACGACAAACGATGGAGACTGTGTGTAAAATGATTGGAATTTGTAGCATATGGCGATTAGATGAGGTGACGAGTTGAAGACCACAAAGGATGAACTAGAAGGAGATTGAATCGACTGAAGAAACTTCGCTTCTCTTCCGCATCACGGAAGCATCGCGAGAAGCCTCAGAACTTCAGGCCATCGAGGCGCATCGCGTGAAGAAGCGGAACAACCAAACTCAGACATCAGTATATCGCGATCCCTCCGCATCGCGGAAGGAAAGCGAGAAGCCTCAGTACTCTGCGCGATCCTTCCGCGATGCGGAAGGAAAGCGGGGACCTGCGGATATTTTCCCGATTAGACTAGGATTTGGATTCCTTATTTATTATTTTTACCCTAGCCTATATATAGACGTTTTTAATAGCTGAGAACGGTGTGCTGGGATTATTCAAGGATTTGTAAGCCACCGTTCTCCTTTTTCTCTCTCTAGGTTTATTTTCTTTTTCTTCTTTCTTCAACCCTAGTTTATTCATGGCTTCTTTTGACTATGATCAAATCATGAGTAGCTAAACCTCTTAGTTCTATGGTTGTGGCGAAAGACTTGAGAGTTGATTGGATGATAATTTCTATCTATTGATTTTCCATATTTTGGGTTGCTTATTTATTCTTGATTCTAATTGTTTGATTATTTGGCCAATAGTTAGACACTATCTGTGGTGCGTGAATTGAACTTGAGAAAGGGAATTCACGTACGTAATAAGAATAAATAGAGTTTGTTCGATTTAATCGTTTTGCTAATGAGGATAAAGATATGCCCTTTAGCCCTACTTAGTTGAATACGGAGAAATAAATGCGTTCTTGTTACCTCTGATGACCATAGAGATATAGGCGTTATAGTAACAACTACAAGCTTGTGAGTAGTTCGAGAGAATATTATAAAGCATAATTAACCCGTTAACTAGTAACCCAGGAAATAAAATAGGTGGAATTGTCTGAAGATCAACTGGATTGTCGAAAGCCATAACCCTAGATCTTTCTCTCATCTGAAAATTCTTACAATCTTTGTCAACATAGTCCCAGTCATAAAAAAAAAAACACCCATCTCAAATTGTTTATTTTTCAGTTTTAGTTTAGTACAACAAACAATCTTGATTTTCACTTTCTTGAATAGTTTCATTCGAATTTGAATTAGTTTAACAGTAAAATCTAAGTCTCCGTGGGATCGATATCTGGACTTAACAGTCTATATTACTTGTACGACCACGTATACTTGCGTGTGCATTTGGGAGCAACAAGTTTTGGCGCCGTTGCCGGGGACTTAGCAATATTACTATTTCTCTAATTTGGATTTTTGAATTTCTATTCAAGTTTTTATTTATTTATTATTATTTTATTTTATTTTTAATTTAATATTTTGGTTAGTTTCCTTGATATGGCATCTCAGAGTAAAAATTGGTCGAATATTGGTTGTTCCTATTTTGGTGATCCTTGTTTGATTTGTGAAGGACCCCACTTGTGGCAACACTGTCAAAATATTTCCGGGAATGAGTTGTGTGTACCTTCCCAATCTTTTGAGTGGAATATTTGTAATATATGTGGTGGTCAAGACGGTCATTGGAATGGTTGCCCTAACTCTCACTCCCCATCCTTGAGCCCATATTATGATTCTCCTGTTATTTGTGATGTTGACAGTAGTAACGAAGTGGAGGATGCGGAAAGTCTTGCTCGGGTTAGCGATATGATGAAGCAAATAGGGGAGCAAATAATGGAGCATGATGCATTAATGAGAGAGCAAAACGCAGAAATGTGGAAAGCCATAGAGAGGATTCATGCCAAACTCACAGAGATGCAGGCCGAGACCGAAACTTGTAATGATCTACAAGTTACAGGCTTAGCCATTACTCAAGATGAACCTCAAACAGAAGAAGAGAGTGAGTTCCCACAAGTAGATAGCTTTGAAGAAGCAGAGATAGTGAGCCAATCTTGGCTAACAGAACAAGCTCAACAAATGAAATTTCATGGGTTTCTCCGTGATGGTCTTACAAACATGGCTACACAACTGATAGAAGGTAGAACTGAGCTCGGACAAGAGATAGACCAATTTGGCTCAGATATCCATGGCTTGCAGGCACAAATGAATAAAAAGGTTGAGGCGTCTGATGCCCAACTACATATTACCTTGGATAGTGGCCTGCATGTGGAGCAGATAGAGGAACTCCAACCATTCGATCAGATCTTTGTTGATGATGTCATTGTTGAGGAGGTATACAAAACTGAGGATGTCAGAAATAATGCAGTTTTAGAGCTAGGGCGTGTTAGTCCTCATTATAAACATTTTTCTACATTATGCGTGGTTGGCAACATGGAAATCGAGCCTTCCACATTGATGAAGAAGTGTATAGATGAGGAACAAGAGCCTTACATCCTGAAATTTGCCACACCGAAAAGACAAAGCGACATTCCTCACTTAAGGGACAAGAAGTTCAAGAAACGATATCTATTGATTGGTTCCTTTATATTCACACCACCGCCCCTGAAGCGTGATAGAAAATTGGATGCAAAATTAGGGGTGAAATTCATAAGTTCGAGGTGGAGGAAAAAGTTGATTCATGTCGTGCCACGACGATTAGGGGAAGTCTGAGTACCCAAAGTTGAAAGCTGAGGAGCATGCCAAAGTTTTAAGTGTGGGATCATTCGCCCCTTGATGATGAGAGCATGTTGCTAGCTAGGCCCTAGTGGGCCCCAGGGAGTATTTCTTACCTTGCTTGCGATTTATGTGATTTCAAATATATATGCATTGAGGGCATTGCATAGTTTTAAGTGTGGGGTGGGAAAATACGTCCCTGGTTTGTAACAACATGTTTTGAGGTTGCGGATGATGATTAGTATGCCTTAGGTTTTTTTTTTTTAGTTTTGCATCTTAGTGTCGAAAAAAAAATTAGAAAAAGTTGGAAAACTTTCAAAAAGATTTTATTTTTCTTTATTTTTCTTTGATAACTTCTTAAGTCCCTCGTTAGTAGGCATTCATCATCCACCCCCTTTTGGTTTTCTTATGCCCTCGGTTCTTTCCCGAGGGGGGGCCTTTGAACCGGGCGTAGGTAGATTTTTCTTTTATAGTCATAAGAAGGGTTGTTCCTGATGATGGGTGGATGACAACCTGCTTGAGGGAAAAGTAGTCCTTAGGCTAGGTGTATTCAAATGCTAGGTGCACGGGATAGGTGAAGTATTGGCATATGAGTGATCTTGAAATTTTGTGTGAAAGCATGCCGTGAAATTGTATCACTTTTCTTGGAAGCACTTGAAAATGGTTTTTGTTTGACTCATATGACCCACTTGGCATTGTTGATTATCATTGTTGTTTGATTGTTTCGAGGGACAACCGGATCCCTCTTGCGTTGATTGTGTGCCATGTGTGAGAAAGGCTTCGTAATTGAATCCATGTTTGGTATTGACATCTACAACTTGCCCTGTGTGTTCATGAATCGAAATGAAGTTGGTTGAGCCTATAAAGTGATAGAGGCGTTTCTTTGATTAGTAACTAAAAATCCTAAAAAGCTATCATACCAACTCGCAAATAGCACCCTAGTTAACCCTTTTTGAGCCTTTAGCCTTTTCTTTGATAGTAGTTATTTAGCCTTTACCCCTTCGTTCTATAAAACGTGATTTTTGATCCAAACACTCCATGAGCACTTTAATCATTTACATGTATAATGGGAGTTGGGAGGTGAAATAAAGAGGAGAAATGGCTGTTAATTGTAATCTAGGAAGACAATGGGAGAACCGCATGAACAGAACTAATTCACGTGTTAGTGGGAATTGAAAAAAAAAGAGAAAAGAAAGAAATCTGAAAAAGACAGAAAAAAATGTAGCGAAAAAGTTTCCCTTCTAACTTGTGTGATTTTTTTTTTTAAAAAAAGAGAGTGGTGCTTAAACAAAGAAAATAGGTGAATTGGGAGGTTAGTCACTATTATCCAAATAATTCCTACCTGTCCCTTAGCCTACATTACAACCCTCGAAGTCCTCCTTGATTCTAGGTTCGTCTTACTTGTATTAGTGGAGTGGTTACACTACGGGCAAGCCTATGGTATGTCGTACATTACATGTGACGTTCTTTGTGAGAGTGAGTGCATTTATTGATTTCAGGTCCATTGATTTAAACATGCGGTTCTTGATGAAATATGGACTACTTTGTTGAGGTGAGGGCACATAATTAGCAATAGAGCGGTGAAGTGTTGATTTCTTGATCATAAGGTTGCCTATATGCGTTAAAGTGGTGTCGTTGAGTCAACTGTTTTGCAATTCGAAATGTTTTCTTTGAAAAGAAGTACTTGGTGCTAAAAATGAGTTTTGTTTTTAAACCTTTGGCATGGCTTTCGCAATCTGGGTCGTTGGTTTGTTTTTGAAAATCTCTCTTCAAGAGTTAGCCATACTAGCCGAATCCCGTTGCAGACCTGTTTGAATGAGTGAGCTAGAAGTATAGTCTAATGTTGGTTTGTGTTTGCTTGAGGGCGAGCAAAGTCTAACTGGGGGTGGTGATATTTGGCACAAATATCATGTTTTGTGTCATATTACAGCTTCTTCTTATGACTTTTATCACTAAATTCATGACGTAACCGTCGTATTTGAACTTATGTCGTTATATTTCATGTGTCTAGGTACGATGACGACAAACGATGGAGACTGTGCGTAAAATGATTGGAATTTGTAGCATATGGCGATTAGATGAGGTGACGAGTCGAAGACCACAAAGGATGAACTAGAATGAGATTGAATCAACTGAAGAAACTTCGCTTCTCTTCCGCATCGCGAGAAGCCTCAGAACATCAGGCCATCGAGGCGCATCGCGTGAAGAAAGCGGAACAACCAAACTCAGACATCAGTATCTCGCGATCCCTCCGCATCGCGGAAGGAAAGCGAGAAGCCTCAGTACTCTGCGCGATCCTTCCGCGATGCGGAAGGAAAGCGGGGACCTGCGGATGTTTTCCCGATTAGACTAGGATTTGGATTCCTTATTTATTATTTTTACCCTAGCCTATATATAGATGCTTTTAATAGCTGAGAACGGTGTGCTGGGATTATTCAAGGATTTGTAAGCCACCGTTCTCCTTTTTCTCTCTCTAGGTTTATTTTCTTTTTCATCTTTCTTCAACCGTAGTTTATTCATGGCTTATTTTGTCTATGCTCAAATCATGAGTAGCTAAACCTCTTAGTTCTAGGGTTGTGGCGAAAGACTTGAGAGTTGATTGGATGATAATTTCTAACTATTGATTTTTCATATTTTGGGTTGCTTATTTATTCTTGATTCTAATTGTTTGATTATTTGGCCAATAGTTAGACACTATCTGTGGTGCGTGAATTGAACTTGAGAAAGGGAATTCACGTACGTAATAAGAATAAATAGAGTTTGTTCGATTTAATCGTTTTGCTAATGAGGATAGCGATATACCCTTTAGCCCTACTTAGTTGAATACGGAGAAATAAATGCGTTCTTGTTACCTCTGATGACCATAGAGATATAGGCGTTATAGTAACATCTACAAGCTTGTGAGTAGTTCGAGAGAATATCATAAAGCATAATTAACCCGTTAACTAGTAACCCAGGAAATAAATAGGTGGAATTGTCTGAAGATCAACTGGATTGTCGAAAGCCATAACCCTAGATCTTTCTCTCATCTGAAAATTCCTACAATCTTTGTCAACATAGTCCCAGTCATAAAAAAAAACACCCATCAAAAATTGTTTATTTTTCAGTTTTAGTTTAGTACAACAAACAATCTTGATTTTCACTTTCTTGAATAGTTTCATTCGAATTTGAATTAGTTTAACAGTAAAATCTAAGTCTTTGTGGGATCGATATCTGGATTTAACAGTCTATATTACTTGTACGACCACGTATACTTGCGTGTGCGTTTGGGAGCAACAAAATGATACTTGAGTTGTGTTTTTATCATTATCTAATTAATATAAGCAAATACGAAACAAGTTAGATATGAATGGGCCAAAAATTTATAGGAAAACACTACTAGTTTAATGAGCTGAATTTTCGACTTCGTGTGGAACTCCAAACAAAATCAATGTGAAGAATAGGTTGATATCAAATACGATGAAAAGGCGTTGCCAATAGGAAGGCTCATAATTCTGAGTCCGGAGCCAAAATGACTTATTTTTACAGCCATTAGACAAACATAGTATGCTTTTTTTTTTAGACCAAAATGGGTATTTTGTTGGATAACCAATGAAATACCCACACAAGTACTGCTCCGGTGCCGATGAATTTCTTGCATTTCGCTACATGTGCAGCGAAATGCAAGAATTTTTTATTTTATTTTCCTTTGCATTTCGTGAATCAATTCACGAAATAGGCATTTTTAATTATTTTTTTTTTGCCATTCGTGAAATTAAAACTGTTTTTTTTTTTTTAATTTTCCTTTGCATTTCGTGAATCAATTCACAAAATAGGCATTTTTTTGTTTTGCAATTCGTGAAATTAAAACTGTTTTTTTTTCCTTTGCATTTCGTGAATCAATTCACGAAATAGGCATTTTTTTTTTATTTTTTTTGCAATTCGTGAATAAAAACGAAACTGATTTGTATTTTTTTTTTTGGCATTTCGTTGTGCAATCAACGAAATATGTGTTTTTTTTTTTATTTCGTGAATTGATTCACCGAAAGTGATTTGTTTTGTTATGTTTTTTTTTTTTTGCATTTCGTGACACAATCAACGAAATAGGTTTTTTTTTTTTTTGCATTTCGTGTATTAAACAACGAAATAGGATAATTTTTTTTTATTTCGTTCATATAAAAACGAAATTGGAATATATATATATAATTATTTTTTTTGCATTTCGTGTATTAATGAACGAAATAGTTTTTTTTTTTTTTTGTATTTGGTGAATTAATGAACGAAACTGATTTTTTTTTTATTTCGTGTATTAATGAAGGAAACTGTTTTTTTTTTTTTTTTTTGTATTTCGTAATTTAATGAACGAAATAGGTTTTTTTTTTTTGTATTTTGTGAATAAAAAAAACGAAATAGAAAATTATAATTTTTTTTTTTGCACTTCGTGTATTAAAAAATGAAGTAGGAAGAAATAGGAATACATACATACATATATATATATATATTTTTTTTTCGTATTTTATTTATATAAAAACGAAATAGGATTTTTTTTGTTTTCGTTTATATACCAACGAAATGTTTTGTTCCATTTTGCTGGTATATAACGAAACCCCCCCCCTTTTTACCGTTTTTCTGCTCTCCATATCGCTATGGTTTCAATTCTATTTTTTTGTTCATTTCTGTTGGTTCAATCAGTTTCAGACGAGCATTGAATAGTTGTCAAAATAATATCTTTTACATTGCGTGACTTAATTTGCGAAATTTTTTACCTTTCTTGATTTATAAATATTGTCCTATCTTTACTTATGGTATATCCTTAGTCTTTCAACTTTCTTTTATCCATCTCATATCTTTCATCTATTGTTTTTCTCTTATCTGTTTCATATCCTTCAACTTTTATTTTTTCTCTCATATATTTCATAAAAGATGACGGAAACTCATGTTAAAGTGTATTTATTTTGGGGTTGTGAAGTTGTGTATGAAGCAGGTTCGGTTAGATACAACCGTGGTCCTGAAATAGGGCAAAGGTTTCCAATTTCCCTAAAATATGATCGTCTGCAACGCGTCTTAAGGAGTAAAATGTTCGTAAATGATCCTGAACTATCGGTGGTTATAACCGGACGATGTCCAAGTTCATTTACAGCCGATGGTTCACCAATTTATGGTGAGATGCCGATTACGGACGATGAATCTTTATCGTCATTTCTTCGTTGTCCTGAGATTTTTAAAAATCACATATGCATAGCGGCGCTTGACATGTATGCTACAGTTCAACGCTCTACCCAGGTCGAAGTACCGACCGACAATGAGTTCGATTTTGGAGGTACTACCTATCTCCCAAGTTTGAATATTGGTTTTTCAAGGGGTGTAGTTCAACAACAAATAATTGTAGGATTTGGTAGTCAGTCAAATGATACAACTAATTATGGTACACAGTATGATGGTATGGCTTCAACGCACGATCATAACTTTGATTGGAGTGGACAGAATCGTGAGACGGGTAGACCAAATAATGCTACTACGCAGTTGCATAATTTGAATTGTAATGTACGACACCCTTCACATCCTGGTCCAAGTGAATTGGACAGTGATAGGTAAATATAATCATATTTTATTCACTTTATTCATGGATTGTATAATTGTATTTGACTCGTAAATTCTATGAATTTTTCTTATTTATAGGCATAACGATTTTGAAGATAACCCCACGTTGACTCAATTCACACAAATTTTGAGCAATAACGATTTAGCTAATGATATAATAAATGAGTCAGATAGCGATAGTCCATTAGATCATGAAGGGACGGACGATGATCAATCGTCTGCTGACGGTGACGATTCTAATGAAAATGTTACGGCCTCCAGCAATGTTAGTGTTAATTATCATTCAAATGTGATCCCATATTTGGATAATACAGAAGAAGTAGAACCGGAAGATTTTGCATACATGAGAGATAACGGGTCTGTTCGGGCTGCACTTTGGAATTCCAGTAATCCTAAAGTTATCAAATCAGGTTAGTTTCGTGCGACTAATTTTTTTAATAATATATTATTTTTGAATTTTGTGATTTTAATTGGTGTAATTAGGAGTTGATATTTTTTCTTGTACATGCAAATAGGTATATTATTTCACAGCAAGAAGCAAATGAAAGGTGCAGTGAGGCTCTATAATATAGCCCACAAAAAAGAATATAAAACAGATCAAGCCAAAAGTACATTTTGGAAGGTTATTTGCAAGCGGCATGAGGAAGGTTGTAGTTGGATGATCCGTTTTTCGTTAATCGGAAGTGGTATGTGGAAAGCAGGAAAAATGATTGAGCCACATAATTGTGATACGGATGATTATACAGAGGATCATTTCAATTTGAATAGCAACATGATTGCTACTTTGTTGATACCATATGTTATGATCAATGCACAAATCAGTATTAAGTTTGTTCAGGAAACTATAAAAGGCATCCATCACTATACTCCTAGTTATAGAAAAGCGCAAAAAGGGCGTAAGAAAGCTTTTGAGATGGTGTATGGTGATTTCGAAGGTTCTTTTAGGGCATTGCCTCGATACATGGTTGCCCTAGAACATTTCAATCCGGGCACTATTGTTGAGTGGACACACGAGTCAACTACAATGCAAGGCGAACACATCTTCAAGTATCTTTTCTGGGCCTTTAAACCAAGTATCGATGGATTCAAAAGTTGCAGGCCGGTCATCTCAATAGATGACACCCATGTCTATAGTAAGTATGAGATGAAATTGTTGATTGCTGTTGGCATTGATGCAAACGGAAATATTTTTCCACTTGCATATGCTATAGTTGCACGTGAGAGCTATGAGTCATAGACTTGGTTTCTTAGTTTATTATGGAGACATGTTGTTTGTGATAGAAAAGGCATTGGACTAATTTCTGACCGTCACCAAGGGATCTTGCAATGTGTAATGACACATGAATGGTTACAGCCACCCACCACACATCATAGATTTTGTGTTCGACATTTAAAAAGCAACTTTAACAAAAAGTTTCTTAACTCTGATCTTGAGAAGCTAATGTGGTTGGCTGCTACAAAGCACCAGAAGAAGAAATACCAAATGAAGATGCAACAAATCAAAACTTTGTCACCTGCAGCGCATATGTGGTTAAACGAGCTTCCGAAGGAAAAATGGACATTGTATAAGGACGGTGGTTATAGGTGGGGGGCTATGACGACAAATGTCTCTGAGTCTTACAACGGTTTATTGAAGAAAGCCCGTGGATTGCCTGTTACTGCCATGGTTCGCTTGACCTTTAAAAATCTTATTGATCATTTTGTTAAAAGAAGCGCACTTGCTGCTCTACTAATGGTAAATAAGAAGACTTGGCCGCCCGGTGTTGATAAGAAGTTTCATGAATATTGGGATAGGGCCGCCATGCACACTGATATGATGAACTACAACATTGTGACTGGGGTATTCGAGATTCTGACATTTGCACACGAAAGTAAGGGTGGAAATGTCCATAAAGTCTCTGACAATGGAAAAAAATGTTCGTGTGGGAAATGGAAAAACTACCACATGCCATGTTCCCATGCAATTAAATTCTGTCGGATCCATAAAATTCAGCCTAAGGACTATGTTAGTAAGTACTACAGTTGTAGGTATTACAAGCAAACATACAGTGGAAAGTTTTTTCCCTTGGGTGATGAGGCATATTGGCCTGCAAGTCCCTTCTGTTTAATTGCAAACACTGCATACGAGCGAACTTCTGGAGCCCAGAGAACAACTAGAAGGAGGAATGAAATGGATATTGCTCCTGCTCGCATGGCTAGGAGGTGTGGAACTTGCAGGCAAACCGGTCATAACAAAAATCGTTGCCCCAATCGTACTCAGTAGTTGTTGTTGGTTGTTTACTGTTAAGTTTTTTCATGAGTTCTATGTTATTGTTATTTTATGTAATCTTTGTTATCTTATGTAATCTTCAATAATATGTTGTCGTCCTTCAATAATATGTTGTCGTCCTTACTTTAAAATATAAACGGTTCGTATTGTAGAGTTTAATTTTGTCTTTAATTTAACAGTTATTGTTGGATAGAACTTCCACAACACTTTATTGAATGAACATAAAATTACATTATAATTGAAAATTAAAAAACATAACACATAGTTGATCTAAGGGAGTTCGTTAGGCATGTCATCATCCGATTTGTAAAGTTCGTGTGCTAAAACACTTGCTCTTTCATGTTCTGTTAGCATGCGATTTGTTGCTGCAGCTTGTTCTTCAGCGAGCTTAAGGATATAGTACCTACAACGTCTCACCAACATCCTATTATTCTCCTTTCGAATTTGTTTCACAGCTATCTCATATTCTACCATATCCCCGCGTTCCATCCACACAGAGAATCAACGTGGCTTGGGTGCCCCCAGTTGCTCAAGCTCATTCATGAGCATATTTGACTCATGATACCTATGCTCCCATTCACGGCGTAATCCGCAGTAGTACTCACATGGATCTGATTTTTTCAGCATCCTAAAATCATCCTCTCGTTCGTCAAGCATGTGCGGGTTGTACATGTCCATCTCAAAATCATATGGATCCCATGTTCCCCAGTCGCTGTTGGGTGACTCTGAACTTGAGCTATCATTTCTGTTTTCCGGGAATGCCCAAGCAAAAGGTGAGGAAGAGCTTCCAGGAGTGTTCTCTTTTTTGTTCGACATTTTTTGGATAGTAAATGAATTTTTAAGTCTCAGTCGAAGATTTTGGATAATTTGCGAAATGCAAAATAAAAAAAAAATGGCTCTTGCTTGTAAACGATCACCCGAAGATAACAATGACCGGTTAGAGTTCTTTATAATGTAAATTTTGTTGCATTTCGTTGCATATCACTACTAAAAAATCAGCATTTAGTGACGGAATATTAGCGACAGACCATATTCTATCGCTAATTAACGACGGATTAGCTACGGATTTCTCATTTTGTCGCAAGAAAAGCAACTAAAATTTTATCTCATTATATAGTGATGGATTAGCAACGAAAACTGAGTTTCGTTACTAATAATTAGCGCGAATTTTTGGCGCCTTAAATTTCACTACAGATTTAGCAACAGAAGAGGCGCGACAAATTTTATTTTTAATTAGCGACAGATTCAGCAACGAAATATCCGTCGCTAGGCCTTTAAATTTTCTACAAAAAAATATATATTTGCAGCAACGGAATATTTTGTTGCAATATTAATTATTAAAAGAAATGAATGTATTATTTAGCGACGGAATATAAAATCCGTCGCTATTCCGTCGTTAAATGTAAAAAAAAAAAAAGATATCTCCTAGCTAGGGTACACATTATTTCATTTCCAAACACAGCAGCCAACACGGATAGAGAGATAGACTGTGCGAAATTGCTAACATAGAGAGAGAGAGCACAACATAGATCAAAATAATGTGAATCTAGGGTTTCTATTGTGTTTTTCTCTTCTTCTACTGCAACTTTTATCTAAAGGAAAGGTATGTTTTGATTTTTCTATGTTTATGGGCAGTTTCTTTCTTCTTTATCTCCTTCTTTGTATTTTCTGACATTAAATCTATCTGTGTTTTCTTGCTTATTATCTAAAGGACAGAGTGTCTTTAAGTATTTTTTTGGGCTAAAATCGAAGTTGGGTGTGTTGAAAACTGTTGGGTTTATAATTTATTTGAAGGTTAAGTGTTGGGAATCTCTATTTCGGCCAAAATCTGATGAAAATGGAAATTCGACCTTTGTTTGTGCTAAATCTTGTAGGATAATATTATTTGATGGTTAAAGTTTATTTTAATTCGTTGCATGTCGAGAAAAAGCTTGAAGAACTCAACATTCTTTATATTCTGTGATTTGAAATCAGTGTTAGTGAACTGGGTTTCTTACTCGATTTTTTTTGTTTCAGTTTGTCATTTTTTTTAACTAAAAGGTGAATGATATTTTCTGTTTCAATAAGTTATTTCAGCTTGTTCTTCTCTCTTAGCAGCATTTCTCATTAGCAAAATGTATCGTTTTGTAGCAAATCTTGCTTCCAAAGCCAGGTAATATTCACATTTTATAACTTGGATTTTTCTGTTAGAAAAATGTATTCTTTATTACTTTTAAGAAATACCCATTTTCTTGTTTTTCTTTTTTGTGTTAGAAAAATGCAATCTTTATTACTTTTAACAAATACCCATTTTCTTGTTTTGTACAGAGTGGCAAGAACCAACACCCAACAAGTGAGTACTATTTTGCAAGATACTTTTTTTTTTTTTGGTATAGATCAAGAAGAGCTGTATTTTGGATTGTCTGTTTATAAATGGTTTTTGTTGCAGATTGGTGGAAGGTTAAATTGGAGTGGAAGTTATGCTGCAAAGGATACTAGATTTGGTGTTGAAGCTCGAGCTGCAATGCTTCAAGGTATTGAAGAACTTGCTGATGCTGTTAAAGTCACTATGGGTCCAAAGGTGAATTTTTTATCAACCCCATTAGTCAATACACTCTGTTTGTTACATAGATTGTTTATATATTTATATGTAAACAATTCAACCCCATTAGTGAATACACACTGTTTGTTACATAGATTGTTCATATATTTATATGTAAACAATGTTTAGTATAAAATATTGTGACTTATAGTACTTGAAATGTTACTGCATCTTTAGAAGCTGAAATAAGTGTCAGGTTGCTGATTGTTTTTTAGGCAAGCAACTGCTATAGTGGAGACATATTTTGTGCCTTACTTTGCTATTTGATGAACTGCTACTACATTTGAATGAGTTTTGTATCTGCACTTTGAGAGTTGTTTACTGTGTTTGAATGATTGCATTTACAACAAACATATGTGGTCTTTGAGATAGAAACTCCTATACTTGATTGGTGCCTACTTTTGCCAAACAAGAATTGATGCTACATTGCGAAAATCCTGAATAAAAATTGCTGCACTTTTAGTCATTTTGCTGTTGTATGTTGGGGTAAAACTATTGCTCTTAATATATAGTTGTGCATTTGATAGAAGCTGTTACACTTGACATGATTGTTGTCTTTTAGAAGGCAAAGAAATGACTGCATTTTGTTAAAACATAGAAGATGATATACTTTTTTTAAATGACATTTATTGAGACTGCAAGATCTGCGTAGTTCCTAGATCTCCTTCCGTCATTTTGTTATTAAAATGTTCATGCTGTATTGTGGAGAACTAGTACGATTACTCATGTCAAAATTCAATTATTATTGACAAAACGGTGAGAATGATTTCTGCTGAGTCTATTTGGGGCGTTTCGGCAGTTCTTGCTCATTTTGTATTGTAGCTATGTGTGCAGGCATAGATTGACATCATGCCAAGTTTATGTTTCTGTGCTTTACTGATTCTACTTGCGGAGTATAATATGCCCTTTGCTATTTGGTGATTTGTAACACTATGAAGTTGTAGTTGCAAGACTATAGCAGCCAACCGATAATTAATGATTCTAGCACTTTCTTGTTGGACAGGTGGTGTGGAGTATTATTTTCTCCCTTGGAATATGGAAACTGAAGCTTCTTTTGGTATTTGTAATTTCTTAAGGCAATTCAGCAGTTCCACTGCTGCTAGAAAAGTTGATTTTACAGACCTTACATAAGAATTGTATCTCATTTCTTGTTTACTGCATGAAAGTATATATGAACCTTTTTGTTTGTACATATTAAAAGATAAAAAAAGTATATCATCTACTGTTGTACTATGATATTTCTACTGTAATCGATTTCAAATTGCAGTCATCCGCATAAATGGTATCCGCAAATTGCAGTCATATTTATGCATTGGAGGTGATTTTCTTTAGCATCACTGTGGTTAGTCTTTGTGTATCTTTTATAAAAGCTGCATTGCTGTTGATGTTCTATGTTGTTACTGGTGTGCTTTTAGTACAGTATTTTTAGCATTTTTGTACTGCTAATGCTAATGAAATGCAGTGCAAAAATGCTAGTTTTTCAGCATTTCTACACTGCGTTTTCAGCATTTCTGCACTGCGTTTCAGCATTTCTGCACAATTTTCAGCATTTCTGCACAGCGTTTCAGCATTTCTGCACAGTTTTTCAGCATCTCTGCACTGCGTTTCAGCATTTCTGCACAATTTTTCAGCATTTCTGCACTGCGTTTCAGCATTTCTGCACAACGTTTCAGCATTTCTGCACAGTTTTTCAGCATTTTTGCACTGCGTTTTCAGCATTTCTGCACTGCGTTTCAGCATTTCTGAAATGCAGTGCAAAAATGCTAAAAATATTGTACTAAAATGCTGAAACTTAGTACAGAAATGCTGAAAAACCTATGCAGAAATGCGAAAAATGCAGTGCAGAAAAAAATCACTGCTGAAGCACAACACTAAAAAAATACTGAAACGTAGTTTAGAAAATCGTGCAGAAATGCTGAAACGCAGTGCAGAAATGCTGAAAAATTGTGAAGAAATGCTGAAACGCTGTGCAGAAATGCTGAAAAATTGTGCAGAAATGTAGACTATATCTCACCATATCTCCAATAGTTCCTTTGGAGGATCACAAGATCTTCAAATTATTGAGAAGTGCTATCTCATGCAGAAAAGTATATTCTTGACGTTGACAAATGAGCAGGTTTATTCTTAACTTTCTAATATATAGGTGTTGATCGTGTTTGTTTCCTTTGAACTTGAATGCCAATAAAGATGGTTGAATACAATCTATGAATTACCAATGTCGTTTCATGGTTTTCAATTACTGTTTATTAACTTGTCTATAAGAATGATTTGCTTGGAATAAGAAATACGTTTTAGTAGGAAAATTGCAATGTAAATTGGCTACTTCGATTGAGTCTTTGTATATGTAAAACCATTATTCTAAGAAGTTACATTTTGCATAACTTGGGGGCTTATCGAAATTCCTAATTTGCTGCATTTTGGCCTAATAGTGAACGACATGTGCTACTACATTTTATGGGCTGTTGTTGTATTTGTGATTTGGCCATTGCATCTGATGAATTAAGCTCCTACATATCTTGGTGTTGAAACTGTTGTGCTATAAGGTTACTTGCTGTTCCATTTTGAACTAAGCCATTGCTTTTTTTTTTTTGGGCTAAACATGAATCTGCATTGCTGTTGATGTTCTATGTTGTTACTGGTGTGCTTTTGCTGGAATTTGTAATACTGTTACTGCATATACCAAAGGCGACTTAATCTAAGGATGAGTACTTACAACCCCACCACAAGTCCACAACTAACTTAACCTTCCAGCTCTTATAATATACAAATGCCAATTAGTACCTAATTGTATATGCGAAGCTTATTTTTTTTTAGTCGGTCCAAAAAGAACACAGTTGTTATTGACTCTTGAAAACTAATGTACTAACATATGTTGAGATGGGGAGGATTGAACCTTAACAAGTCCTTATGACTGAAGACTACAGATTACTAAAACTATATTCTACAACTCAAAAACTTATAGATTTTAGCATGAAGATCACAGGAATTATCTGCGGAAAAGAAAATCCCAAGTAACCTTGCCTCCAAACTTTTTAAAAATATTGGTGTAGTAGTTGGTGTGTGAATATGGATGGATCTAGTGTTGTAGCCGTTATTTTGCCAAAATCTTCCATATTCCACATTCCTCTGTCAACTCATGGTCCGATTCTTTAAAAGGTAAAAAGTTATTGTTTCAAGTTATTTTTGGAGTAGCTAGGGAGAAAAGATGTAAAGATAGCATAGAAATTTCTTAGAACTCAAAATATGGAAGAACTTAACCAACTCAAATAAACTAGTAACTGATACTTTCATCTGAAATTTACATCCTTAACAAGATATATGCTGATTTTTCTTTGAGATTGGAAAGAAAGTTTACCGCTTCACTGCTATATTAGTGTCACTTTTACTTTGTTTTAGAATAAAATAATACATGTGATGTGAATGTAGAATAATTGTACTTACTTCATGCCCATTGGCACTATAATTGCAGTTACACTTCCCTTACATTTATTAAATCTTTGTTCACATCTCTCATGTGATTTGCATTGTGTTTCTTTATGGATTGTTGTATGGCCAACTAATTCTTCATATACATGCATGTGCTTTGGTTCCTTTTGCCTTTTTTTTTTTTTTTTTTTTAAGTTCTGCCTGTATTAGTGTTTTAAGCTAGTAATTTCTCCCATTGAATACAATTTAAATTTTTATGCAGGGGCAACCCCCTGATTGCATACTAAAGGTCGCAAAAAACACCAGCAAGCTAAGTTATTCAAGTTTGCTTGGGATCATTAATCCTATGAGAAGATCTAGAGTTTATCAAGCTTTGGCAGAAGAAGATATTGAAGCTGTAAGTAGATGAAATTCAAAACTAATGAATTATGAAATAGGGTCACTGGAAATCATACCTTTCTTATACTTGAACATTTGGAAACTTTTCTCCATGTTACTTATAGTTTTTGTGTAAAGGGTTCTAGCTATGACGTGTAGATAATTGGGATATTTTGTTAAAATGAATGTGGTTGAACAACACAAGCATAGTGTATTGTATACATTTTCCAACCATCTAAGTGCTATTAATGCAATTGATTAAACTTATCAGTAAAACAGAAAGGAAAACATGAGCAGAAGGTGTAAACTTGTGGTATATGGTATTAGCTTAGTGCTAGCAGCCAATTAACTTGTGGTATATGGTATTAGCTTAGTGCTAGCAGTCAATTAACTTGTGATATATGCATTTTGTGGGGCTTGTTTTAGTTTCTTTATAGTCTAAAGTTTTGGTTTCAAGTCTGTTTTGATGTTGATAAGTAATGAAACATTATTGATTGAGAGTAGTTCTTTCTCAGGATTATACGGCTTAAGCTGTAACCGTGACAAGATATCGGATGGCTAAAGCTCTTTTAATTTTTGCAGGATGCCAAGGGCAATGATGTTGATCTCAGTCTGATATTGATCAATGTGAAGCATATTACGAAGCTGCTAGGGGAACAAGGAAGAGAAGAATATATGGTCTTGGATCTCAAGCACAAAGTTATCTGCTTTTTGTTGGAAAGAACAAAATTATGCACTAACAATACTTGATGGATGTGTGGGTTCTTTTGGTAGTTGACAGCTTGGTGTTGTCAGTGTTTTGGACTTTACGATTAGGATTTCGCTATCTATTTTGAATCTTTTTTATAAATATTATTTTATGTGAATGTCAGTTATTTTTAAGGGTATTTATTACTTTGTATTTAGTATGTGTTAACAGGTGTATTTAAAATAAAATAAAAAATTGGAAGAAAAATATTTGTGACAGATTTGCGACGGATTTTGGTCGTTGTTAGAGGGAAAACAGTAGGCTACAGACTGCGACAAACATTGTATTGTCGCTAAATGCAGGCACAAATAATTCAAAGATTTTGCGACGGATTAGCGACAATAGTTTTCGTCGCTAATTTACTAAAACGACGAAATGAAATATGAAATTAGTCACGGAATTCATAACAATAGCAACAAAATAATCCGTTGCTATAATGTGGAACGGATCTCATACGTCGCTACTCTGTCGCTAAGTTTGCTACGGATTTCATTTTTCCGTCGCTACTAGGTTAGCAACGCGCAAAATCGCAACAGACGACATTCCGTCGCTAATCCGTCGCAACACATGTTTAGCAACAGATATATGCTGATTAGTGACGGAATACGTCCGTCACTAAACGCTGTTTTTTTAGTAGTGTATGCACCGAAATGTAAAATAAAAAATTGGAGTAATCCAAGTTTATAAATAACTTTTCGTCATGGACTTGTCAAATTTAAGTTTTTTATATTTTGTTTCTGACCTTGCGAAATGCAAGGATAAAAAATTGTCAGAAGCTTGTCAATAGCTTTCAATTTTTTATTTTTTTTAACTTGGAAATTATTTCTTTTCTTTTTACATGGACAAGTCAAATCCAATTTTTTTTAAGAATCTTGTCAGAAGCATTGTTGCAGTTATCTTTTCCAAGCTTTTATATTTCGTTGCATACTTTGCGAAATGCAAATCTAAATAATTAGACAAGTCAGAAGCTAAAAAAGAAGCTCGTCAATAGCTTTCAATTTTTTTTCACTTGGAAATGGATTCCTTTTCTTTTTACATGAATAAGTCAGAAGCTAGTCAATAGCTTTCAATTTATTTTTGACTTGGAAACGAATTTCTTTGCTTTTTACATGTACAAGTCAAAAGCTAAAAAAAAAAGATAGGCAATAGCTTTCAATTCATTTTAAGAATCTTGGCAGAAGCATTGTTGTTATATATCTTTTCTCCAAGCATTATTGCATACGTTAAGAAGAAGCTAAAAAGGAAGCTATTAGTAGCTTTCAATTCATTTTAAGAATCTTGGCAGAAGCATTGTACACTTATTTAATTTTCTCCAAGCATTATTGAATACGTTAAGAAGAAGCTAAAAAGGAAGCTATTAGTAGCTTTCAATTCATTTTAAGAATCTTGGCTGTTGCATTGTACACTTATTTAATTTTCTCCAAGCATTATTGCATACGTTAAGAAGAAGCTAAAAAGGAAGCTATTAGTAGCTTTCAATTCATTTTAAGAATCTTGGCAGAAGCATTGTACACTTATCTTTTCCATTGTTGCATACTTTAAGAATCATTGTTGTTATATATCTTTTATATTTCATTGCATACTTTGCGAAATGCAGGAACAATTTTTTTAGCATGGACAAGTCAAATCCCAATTTTTTTTTACACGGATTCCTTGGTCTTGGCTGTTGAAAGAGCTAACATTTTCTTACAATTGCATTCATCCAATTTATAAATAATCGGACTATTTCAACCAAAAAAATATAAAATTTCAACCAATATTCATCATATTCGATTATCTATATCTCAATCTAACTAACTTCATTAATGTCTAAAAAACCTTTTTTCAGCGGATGGTTTAAAAAAAAAAAAACATAAAGGAGAGGGGAGTTGGATTACGGCGCTGTGAACTGTGGGGCTTGGACTACGACGCTCTCGGATGGGAGGGGGGAAATCGCTCACTCGATAGTGAAGATGGACGAGATGGAGAGGAAGATGAAGATGAAGATGAATACGATAGCATTTCGCATAAAATACAAATTGAAATAACATTGAAAAATGAAAAGGTACAAATACAATACTTAACTAGCCAACATAACAACAGAAAATGCTTATGGAAAATCATCTTCATCAAACATTTCGCAGTCTGAGTTCCAATCAGGGGTAACTATTAACCCCAATCTGTGTCCCTCCAAACGCAACCATCGCAAACGCATCCTATTATTTTCTTCGCGAATGCAGCTCAATGCAACATTAAGTTCTTGGGGTGATGTGAGCGGCATGCCTATTGCACGGCGTTTTCGACGATGCAGGCCACGACTTCTTAAATCGGTCTCAATATTATGAGCTTCATCTAGGCGGTAGTTCCATTCTCTCCTCATTTTGCTAATGTATTGTCTATTGTAGGCTCGCTCGGATTAAGCGAGTACTCAAATTCACATTCCAAAACCCATTTCCTACCCATTGACTCAAAAATGTCACCTGGGTGATATGTCATTGGGTCGCGTTACCAGAAGAATGGATTCCACGATGACATTTTGAAAGAGTTTGTTTTAGCGTGGTGAGATGAATAAGGTACTATGGAAGACTATTTATAGAAAAATACATAGTGCAGAAAGGTCTAAACCCCACATGCAATTTTCGTATTTATTAAAAAAGCAATTCATATAGAAGTCTAATTAGTAAGAAATACACCATAATTCGTATTGACGGAATATATGTCGCTATAATAAGTCATATATAGTCATAGATACACAATAAATTTTCAAAATAAGTTGTTAAAGCTCCTCATGCATCCCTACGTGTGCATCTTTTCCTCCCACCAGTGCCACATTGTGTTGGCCGGCGATCCCTACGAGATCTGCGCGGAGCAACCCCCTCATGCATCCCTTCCGCACCCTATAAATATCATACAAAATAAAAGTTACTTTTTAATGCGACACTTAAATTATATATATAAAAATTTAAATTCAAAACGAACCTGTGCTTCTAAGTCCTGAACATCTGGCGTAGGTGCATATGCATCATTAAAACTGAGCCTCCTTCCATCACAGGGAAAATTAGCTGGAGGTCGAGATGAGGTACTAGTCTGAGGAACTTGGAAAAGGAGGTTGTCCAAAGCCTGTTGGCTCCAAGGTTGTGAGGAAGGTCTAAATGGGGTGAAACCTTGTGGAGTGACCATATTAGATGAGTTATATAGAGCCTCCGACCGAATCATAGATGGGCCAGACATATCCATGGTCGGATAGTGGGAGCTATGTATATCCATAGATGAGTGACATGGAGCTTCTGGGGCAGTCATAGATGGGTCGGAAAATTCCATCGACGGATAATATGGGCTAGGTAAATTCGTATGTGGGTCATATGGACTGGATGGGTGATGTGGGGTGGGTAAATGCGTAGGTGGATGATAGGAAGCAATCATAGATGGGCCGACATTACAACAGAATGCATGAGCCGGGTCTGGGTGTGGCTCTAGATCGTCAACTTGATCATCATCAATAAGCTGGTGCGCCACCTGACCTCGACCCCGTGGGTTACCAGCACGACGTACATTTGCACGACCCCGGCGACCAGTTGACAACTTAGGTGGTGCCACATAAACTGCTGGTGGTATATAATCGGGATCAAATGTCAACCTCGTCCCCATTGCAGCAGCATTCAGAGACTCAGTCGACATGTTAATAAACCTTTGCATCAATGCATTCATACCCTGAGAATCTGAAGGCCACTCTAACGGACTTTCCTGAACACTGTAAGCCAAATGTCTAACTCCATGAATTCCACGAGCCAAAAAAAAAAAAATATAACAAACAGTGACGTAAGAAAGCCACTGATTGGCAAAAATAAATTAATGTGTATCATATACGATATAGTTATTAATATTACTATAATATTTAATACATATGATACACATGTATTTGCATGTAAATCGGTTCCAAATCCTTTATATGATGATTTAGTTAGAAAATATAATTAAATTACTTTCATAATCATGATCAATTTATTATTATACAGTCTTTTTGCTAAATAACGAAAGAGATAAAGTATAAAAATCGAAGCACCTAGGTTAAGATTTTCATGGTAAATTTGCCTGAATACTGGCATTGGATGAGTGTAGTAAGTCAAATTCTTAGACTATTTTTCAAGATATATTAATTAGTACTACCAGTAATTTTGTTTCTTCTCAAATGTTAGAAAACTATATAGTACATCATTAACTGTCTATTTAACTTGACATGCACCAAAAGTTACGTACCAGTGCTTCATGCCTCCTTGCGAGGTGTTGGTATCCCCTATCCACGGTACGTTCTGGATTTCCTATCAAGGTGCGGGAGTACCTCCGGTACCATTTAAAATATTCAAAATCCGGTCCGAGAGCTACAGTAGTATATAGAGCTTCAACTACTAGTTCCCGACGGCGTTCCCACAAATATTCAGCTTCCTCAAATTTTCCCCCATCTCCTGACTTATCTTAAATCGCTTGTCCAGTGAAAAATGAAATGGTCTATGTGGGGGGATTGGTCCCGGAACAGACTGTTCCTTACCAAATTGTCTGTTGACCCGACCCGCCATGTGACACTCTCGGTAGATCCCACAAATGAGTGGCAACTGCACCATTCAAATGTCTTGACCACGTTGGCACCACTCCGGAAGTCCATCATTGATGGCCTCTGTATAAGGCTCCCACACAAACTACGATAGCAAAAATATTATACAGTCATTTATAATTTATACTACAAATTATAAATTTTCTCATTACAACAAACATCCATTATGCATTTTCAGTTAAGTAAAGATTAGAAAGCATATCATGACCAAATCCTTGCTAGGAGCACTTTCTTTTTTATCTAGTTCCAAAGCATAACAAGAACAGGCTAACTTGAAAATTCCATAATGAATTTTGATGGAAATAAAAACAAAATAAAATACTTTAGTAACCTTCTAGCCATTAAAACAAACCTAGACAAAATACTAATTATGCTAAAAGAAGAAATGAGATCTAAAAAATATCACAACAAGTAGCAAGTTGTAGCAAATTAGCTATAACAAATTAAAACAAAATTAACCCATTATCATAATACGATTAAGCAAAAAATGAACAAATCTATAAAAACTCTATTGTTGTTATATTTTTCACATTTCTTATCAAAAAAATTTAAAAGTAAAAATACCTGATCATCAGTTAGGTTTTCTAAAACATCCCTACAAACTACTAGCACAGCTCGTGCCTCGCTTTCACGAACTCCACGACGAGTCCACTTCTGCGCAAATACAATATCTCGTTCGTTTACTCTTGGAGGACGAAGTAATGGCTGCATCGGGATTATTCGCTCCCAAGCCCAAACCTGTATAAGTAAATTTAACTATATAAATATTTTTTGAATTAAATAAAATAACCCGAAAATACACATGAAAATTGTGTTGTTATGGTTGGGTTCCGATAATGCGCTAATATTGTTGTGCAAGCTATTCGACAATATTATAATTTTTAATGATTTATTATACAAATTATAACACTAGGAAATCTAAAATATTATTTAAAAGATAGCAGAGAAGTTGATTATTTAAACGTGTATCAAGCAATACTTTTAAATTGTTAGCGTGACAACTCAAGGAAATATGGTTAGCTGACATTTAGAATTATATACAAATATTAATAATCCAGATTGCATTATATATAGTGGTACATTTAGTGTTTATAATAAAGCTCGACTTTCGATTCCTAATTTTATTTTTCAAAATTTGGGTAATGGTGGTTATTAGAATGCTGCTTGATCTCTTATTTCTACTGAAGTAGAGCAATATATTATTGAAATTCACGTACCTGTAACAAAGCAATAAATCCACAAACATCACGACTATTGGCCATCGAAGCACGGCATAAACAACTGTACAAGTATGATAATGCTGCTGCTCCCCAAGCTTTCCCGCCTATTGCATCAAGGTCTATTATGTCAAGCAAAAAGTGTAAACTAAGCTTTGAACCACTATTATCAGGGAATATATGACCACCAATCAACCGAAGCAGGTACAACCTGACCCTTTTTTGTACTTCAGCCTCATCAGTGTGTTCATCAATAATATCATTATTGGCATCAAGGTTTCCAAATGATTAGATAATTGTGTTATTACCAACAAGCTATTACCTATAATTACTTCTTCTCCGGGCAACCAACCAGTAAGGTCGTTCATCAATTCCTGCCACCTTGATTTAGTTATATTTTTAACATTTCTCTGCACCAATGGGTGGCCATCCACGGGAATGCCATATAACACCTCGACATCCTGCAGTGTGATGGTACATTCGCCAGTCCGCATATGAAATGTATGCGTCTCTGGACGCCATCTCTCAATAAGTGCAGTGATGATTCCTTCATCATACTGCACATTACCTACTGCTAAAACTCCCCCAAATCCACACCTCTCAAAGTAATTAAGGATGCGATTATGTAAAGGGTATTGCCTCACGTGATTCCAGAATTCATGATCCGAACGACGTATAGTTAAACACACGTTCTTTCCAGTCAATTTTCCATCCCACACAGCCTGGGATCGATGCTCATGCTGGAGTATTAATAAATCATAGTTTTCTGGACCTAGATGTACAGTGACTTTGGGGCGATCCATATCTATAACATTCCAACACCAAGCCACTGCTATTAGAATAATGGACAACACATTACAGAATTGTTTACTATATATTCAATAGGAAAGTCAATAAAGGTCAAACTATAAGATATATTATCACGTGAGAAAAGATTTTTTTTTTAATAAGAGTACAACTGTCAAAAAATAATTGCAGTTCCCTATGTGGTGAACGAAATGTAATTAAACTTTTGGTTAAGCTCATAATTAATTGCCATAATAGTATTCATCTTACATATAACTACTTCTTTTCTATTTAAAACAAAGCATATATCTGGAGAGGGGATGCAAGGAAAATATATATTTTTTTTTAACGGATCGGAATAGTATTTCGTCAGTTATCCAACGAAATACCCATTTTGGTATTACAAAAAGGACATGCTATTTTTGTCTATTAGCTTCAAAAACAACACCAACTTCCTCACAGTTTCTTGATCTTATACTTTTAATTTGAAAATTAAAAATTCTTCATGCTTATCAACAGAAAATAATCTCCAACGACTAGTCACAATTTGAACATAGAAAATGACCCAACAAATGATACAAATATCTTTATGTTATATTTAACAATCTTACTTTCCTCACAATTTCTTCATCTTTTTTTTTAACTGTTGTTCTATGAAAATGACTAACTAAAAGAACATTTTATAATATAAATTTATACTTTTTTAATCAGTAGCTTCAACGATTTTTTAAGTATTTTAATTGTAGTTCATTGACTAATAAACTCTACTAACATTTTTTAAAAGCTTTTTTTAATTGAAGCAACGACTGAAATTATCAACTATTGATTAATTAAACTTGTAACTTTTGTTTTCTTTATTATAGTCTACTACACTAAGTATAACATATAAATAAATCAAAAAAATAAATGTGAACTAATTTATAATGACTAAATCAAAAAATATATGTAAAAATTTATAAATTACCTCAATTTGAAGAAGATTATGGAGCAAAAGTTGAGGAATCCTTGTGATAGGATTAGTAGAAAAAGAAGAAAGAATCAAGAACGGAAGAAGAGAAAGAATGGAAGTAGAGGAAGAACGGAAAATGGAGAAGGGAGAAGGAAGAATGGAGAATGAAGAATGGAGAATGGAGAGGATAAGGTAAAATAATATAGGGTAAAAGTGGGGAGCAGAAAAAGGAAATATGAACGAAATAAAAAAAAAAATCCTATTTCGTTGGAACATAAACGAAATGCAAAAAAAAAAAAAAAAATTATCCTATTTC
Source organism: Lycium barbarum (assembly GCF_019175385.1). Lineage (NCBI taxonomy): Eukaryota > Viridiplantae > Streptophyta > Magnoliopsida > Solanales > Solanaceae > Lycium > Lycium barbarum. Next base: position 103,550,244 of record NC_083339.1, on the reverse strand, counting down.
GTTCATGTATCAACGAAATACAAATATATATATATATATATATATATATATATATATATTCCAATTGTTTTTATATGAATTGCAAAAAAAAAAAAAAAAGGCTATTTCGTGAATTGCACAACGAAATGCAAAAAAAAAAAAAACAATTAATTTCAAGAATTGCAAAAAAAAAAAAAAAGGCTATTTGGTGAATTGCACAACGAAATGCAAAAAAAAAAAAAAAAAACTAAAAATAGTTTCTTTCATTAATTTCACGAATTGCGAAAACAAAAAACCCTATTTCGTTGATTGTGTCACGAAATGCAAAAAAAAACATAACAAAACAAATCACTTTCGGTGAATCAATTCACGAAATAAAAAAAAAAAACACATATTTCGTTGATTGCACAACGAAAAGCAAAAAAAAAAATACAAATCAGTTTCGTTTTTATTCACAAATTGCAAAAAAAAAAAATGCCTATTTCGTGAATTGATTCACGAAATGCAAAGAAAAAAAAAACAATTTTAATTTCACGAATTGCAAAAAAAAAAAAAAAAACTTAAAAATGCCTATTTCGTGAATTGATTCACGAAATGCAAAGGAAAATTAAAAAAAAAAACAGTTTTAATTTCACGAATGGCAAAAAAAAATAATTAAAAATGCCTATTTCGTGAATTGATTCACGAAATGCAAAGGAAAATAAAATAAAAAAAATTCTTGCATTTCGCTACACATGTAGCGAAATGCAAGAAATTCATCGGCACTGGAACAGTACTTGTGTGGGTATTTCGTTGGTTATCCAACGAAATACCCATTTTGATCTAAAAAGAAATACTATTTTTGTCTAATGACTGCAAAAATAAGCCATTTTGGCTCCGGACTCTCATAATTTTGGTGGAAGTTTTGCATCCATGAGTAATTGTTTTTTTATTTTTTGTGATAGACCCTAGTCTAACTATTTGAGTTAGATAGTCATTGGCACAAGAAGTTGAAATTACGACCTTATGCATACAATACTTTGAAAAATAAAAAGAAGAAATCTCGTTATATATGTGACCGTTCAAAAGTCTATTTTTCTTTTTAAATTTCGTATCTAGACAAACAATACCAATATAGGACATGAAATTAGAGGAGGGAGTAATATCCATAGAGGCAAATAAGACTTAATTTTAATAAATCAACTGAATAAAGTATTGAATATGAGTATATAATTGCATAAATATAATAAATTCAGTATAATAGTTGTTGCACAGATCAAATTTAATTTCAATCCGTCTTATATACACCTTCTTGGAAAAAACTGGGAATGTGGACTTTTAGAAAAGGTGCTTAGATTAATCAATATACTAGAAAGAAATCAGCTAGGCCACACAAAAAAAAAAAAAAAAAAAAAAAAAAAAAAAAAAAAACTCGTCAATTAGCAGTAGAAGCCGACTCTAGAACAGTTGTGGTACGTGCACGAGGGGAACAGTAGGCCCCTGGAGTTTCCAATAGTTTATTCCAAAATGATACTCCTTTTGTCTTAATTTATTATTAGGAATTTTACATAAATAACTAACATTTAGGGGGTTTAAATTGGGCATAGCTACATTTTAGCTAATTACATTTCGTAGCTACAATCGCGCGCTACAGTCGTTTGCTACAGTAGATTGTATTAAAAAATCAGATTATATTCAAAATTCGATTGAGTGAGATTTCGCTATATTCAAGTCAGATTTCGTTGTATTCAAGTCAGATGTATTCAACTAAGTTGTATTCAAATCAACTATATTCACTTGTAGCTATTTTACTGTTACACCTCGGAATTTCGGGTTGTTGCGCGGTAGACAGACTAACGCAAGTTATGGTTTTTACGGTGTCCCTACAAGTGAAAAAGGATACTTAATGATTTTAATTAAGATTCCAAAGACACTTGAGGAGAGAGAGGAGAGCTCGTTGGAGAAAGTTAAGGCAGAGAGTGTTTTACCCCGTGTATAAGTGTACCAGCAGGTATTCCTGGTAAATTACAGGACTATCTGAACGGATCAAATCGGCGAAATCTGAACTAAATTAGGAAACGTCTGCAGGCACTAGTCACGATCGACGGACCATCGATGTATACCGTCCCTGCGTTTCTGCGATCAGGCATTTGCAGGCGTGAGTCGACGGAGCCAGTCGAGGGACCGTCGACACGTCGACGGGCCGTCGACCCGCTTGTCGAACCGCTTCTCTGGAATTTTCTGGTTTCAGCTATAAATAGACGAGCCATGCTCCTTTTTTTTTTTTCCAGATTTCACTCTCCTCACAAGTCTTGAAGGCTCTAGAACATTCTCTACACTTCTTTAGCATAAATCCTAGGTAAATCAAAGATCAAATACCAAAACTAGAAGAATCAAGTGCAAGGATGCCCTCTAGGGTTTGTGAAAATCAAGAACTTCTTTAGTATTGTAGTTGGGGTTATCTCAAGTGGAATATCTTCATCTAAAGACCATTCCTACATATCCAAAGGTGAGTTTTGCACTTATTTCATGTTATTAAGAATATTGAGTGGTTGAAAGACTTGGACTAAGGAAGGAAGAAGAGTATGGAGTGCAAATAGGGAAATAGTGATATTCTTGGATAATAACTTGATTTGAATTATAGTTCTTGACAAGTTATGGGTACAATCTTGTGATGAATAATACAAATGGTGTTGAAGGAGTATTATATGAAAATGAATAGAGTGTTATATGAAAAATAAATATGATGTTGTATTATAGGTATGGTTATGGATGATTTTGAAGGTGAATTTGAGAAGTAAACAATGTTTAACTTGAAGAGGTTATTGATTATGTTATTATGAGTGTTCTTATTGATGTTTGGGAGTTGTCTTATTTTATGGAGGGAGTTATTGAAACAAAGGAAATGTCGCCAAATCTTCATTAGCTCTTAGTTGTTTTAGTTTAAGCTTATGTATGTTTCCAGTTGTCTAATCTTAGTACAAATTCTCTTGGGGTAGGATCGCGAGCTTGAAAGGCAAACAATTAGATGATAGAGTTAAAGAGATATAAAGGTATGTGAGGCTAGTCCCCTTCTTTCAAAGTCATGACTCTTACATTGTGAATTCTTCCCTATATTCCCATGACCTTCTTACATCCCTAAAGATCAAAGTTAAAGATCCTTAAGAGCTTCTTATGAGATGTGTTCTATGATAGTGATGAGGATAATGATGCCTTTATGAGCTTGATAATCCGATGTTTACGATTCATTGATGTTATTCCTTGTTGTTGCCTCACCTCATGATACTAGTTCTTTCAAGGCGAGACATAGCGATGATGATGTTTCATAATGTAATCGGAGGTTTCCGACCTTACGTCACTCCGATAGATTGATAGCTTTTATTTGAGCTTCCATGCATGCTTTAGCTTATGTATATGTATGACTACACCGCGCCTAGCTGGCCGGGCATGACACCACTCCGGTGAGCAGCTTATGGATAATGATAACACCGTGCCTATTTGGCCGGGCATGACACCACTAGTGAGCGGCGTGAGATGATTACCCCGGACGCGGGCTAATGATGTATTTGATTCAGACAGCTTATATATGTATATGTGATATGTTTAAAGGGTAAAAATGAGCATGCATGTTTCCGCCAAGAGGCAAGCAGTTACAGTTATCTTTTCTTCTTATGCTTCTATATTTCCTTATTATGTTACCATATATGCCTTTCATACTCAGTACATTGTTCGTACTGACATCCTTTTCTTTATGGACGTTGTGTTCATGCCCACAGGGAGACAGCACAGACGCTTAGGAGCTTATTCAGCGGATTTGCAGGAGCACTCCATTACTCCAGAGTTGCCATTTCTTGGTACATCCTTTTGTGTATACATGTATTGGGGCATGACGGGGTCCTGTCCCGTCCTTGTGGTTTTTGTCTTCAGTTAGAGGCTCGTAGATACTCATATGTGGGTTGTAGATGTTATGGGACTTTTCCGTTTATATTTTGTACATCCTTTTTGTAGCCTTATGGGCCTACGCTTATATACATGTTTTGGGGAGATGTTTGGACATTGTTTCATGATAAGTTTGTGTTGAGAATGATATGTGTGCCCAGGTTGAGTATGCTAGTCAGCATAATAAGCGATGCTCGGTAGTCAGCTCCGGTTACCCGTCATGGACCCTAGTTGGATCGTGACATTTACATTGTATTCACTTTATTATATTTAAAATTGGTTGTATACAAGAAAATATCCTTCAAAATACACTCCCAAACACTGAATTTTGCACTAAACAAATTATCAAATACACTCAAATACTGAATACAAGAAATAAAATTCACTGTATTCATTTGTATACACTTCAATTTCATTGTATTCATTTGTATACAGAAAAGATCTTATTCGAAATACAGGCAAAAAGTAAAAAGAAACATGGTATCTTACACTAGAAAAAAACGAATACACTCAAATCTGAGTTACAAAAAATAAAATACACTTCGAATTCACAGTATTCATTCCGCTCAGATCTGGACAATAAAGTGTATTAAAAAATACAAAATACACTAAATCCGGCCATATCTGACTGTTTCCGTCCAGATCTGACACCGACACCACCAGATCTACGAATACATCGTCTAGATCTGACACTGACGCCACCATATCTACGAAAACACCACCGTCACCACCGGTCACCAACAACAACAACACCGCCACATTTGTGCTAAGATCTGAGTCGTACAATAAGCTAAAATAAAAGAGAAAATAAGAAAGGAAGAAACAAAATAAATTAAGATTTAAACCATTCAACTCTCGTGCAGATCTCCAAGATTTGTTTTTGGTGGCACATTTTCAACCAGAGGTGTTTGTGCTTCATGATTGAGAAAATAATGGTATTTGATCTCAATCTATTCAATTTGGGAAAAGAAGTGTCACGACCCAAACCGATGAGTCGTGACGAGTGTTTGACCTCTAGCGACCAAACACCTCTATACTCATATCTGAATCTTACTGAACATCAAGGGCCCACAAGTGACTTAAACTAGTCTCATACTGCCTAATAAATAGGTGACATCATGAACTCTGTACAACCTGTATATACATAAACATGCTGAAAGAACAGTGCAAGCCAGCTAGGCTGCTACCTATACTGTACACAAAAGAATAAAGCCGACAAGGCTACATCATCTGACTAATACATATAACTATCTACAGACCTCTACTGGAATAAAAGCTGTAGAAAGGACGGGACAGGACCCCGTCATACCCATATGCATGTACATCTCAAAAGGGCTAGCATACCAAAAGATACTGTAGCTCCGGATCAATAGAGCGCACTGACCACTGCTGGATAGAAGTCCTACTAAGCTGGATCACCTGTCAGTCTGCCTGATCATGCGGGCATGAACGCAGCCCCCCGAGCAACGGGGAGTCAGTACGGATAATGTACTGAGTATGAAAGGAATAAGAACCACATGTAGATACAAGAATCATGAATAAGATCTGAACTCATAAGTTGAAATGAATATCTGCTTGTACTTGTATGAACTAGTATCTGTATGCATCTGCGTAAATCTGTATAACTGACAATGCCTCTGTGGGCGCATAATATGCATGCTCATGCTTGTCAATGTAGGTCATATCTGTATATATGTGTGTGTATATATATATATATATATATATATATATATATATATATATATATATATATATATATATATATATATATATATATATATATATATATATATATATATATGTATGTATGCATGTATAAAGCCTGTCAAGCCTCTGTGGCATCCCCTCATATCATATCGGCCTCTTTGCGGCCATCATTATATACATTGCTGCTGTACGTGCAACCCGATCCTTATTTTATCATCATGGTGCACAAAAGCTGATCAGGTTGTAATGCGTGTATAACGCATATCTCTCTTCTCATACCCTACATATATCTAATATTCGCGTATATAACGCCTTCTGGTCAGGGGTCAATGTACATAGATATATAATGAATGTAATGCATGAATAAACTGTATACATATAACTGGACCCATGAACAGAAGGGACACTCATAAACGGGGTACATGAAGATCAAAGACTGAAGTACTCTTAATGCTTCTAAGAGTAGAGTAATATGGAAGCTCCCTTACTCGTTTGTTGGTTTATATCATAAGGTCATGCCAAAAGAAAGAAAGGATAGCCTTAACATACCTTGAAGTATATTCAATCGTCCAACTTCTACCTCTTGAACTTGTAAATCTACAGTTAAGATAACATACGCCTTAATTAGACTATTTACCTCGCTTGCTAACCATCTCTAAATACATATAGAGCTTAACGATTTGTGGACAACATTTCCCTTGTAAGCTTACAACTCTTCAACTTCACATTCGATCCAACATCAACCCCAATACCCACAACAACAATGACAACACATATATATAAAATTATACTTAAATCCATTCCCAATCATCTCTTAAAAATAACCTCAAATCACTATCTTACCCCTCATCAACTTACCACTTCCATAAGTATCCTTTCTCCATTTAAAACCACTAAAACTCTTGATAATCAACTTAAATATAAGGGTAGAAATCATTTACATACCTTGAGGGGTCTAAGATTCCAAAGACCAACTTCAAATCCAACTCCATAAGCTTCACAACTTTTAAGAAACCCTAGAAACAACCTTCTTCTTCACAAGCTTGGGTTTACGGGGTTCGGATCTTGCCAAATCACCACTATAATGATAGAAAACGTTGGGAGTAAACATACTAGGGTTTTCTCTGATTGGAAGAGAGAAAATAAGAAATAGGGTCGTGGACCACATATTTATACTTGGAGTTAAAAAGTCCCCAGCGGTACGGTTCGACGGGCAAGTCGACGGAACCCTATCGACGCCGCACAACGATGGTCAACGCTGCGGAACCCTATCGACGCCGCACAACGACGTTCTGTCGACCATGTCGACGACCCGTCGACGATGACTGGTGTCTGCATAATTCTTAGATTTAGCTCAGATCGCATCGATTCGATTCGTTCAACTTCTAATCTTGTAAATTGCCAGGAATACCTATTGGTACCTTTGTACACGGGGTAAGATAATTTTTACCTCCAAAACTCGGGCTCGGGTCTCTATTCCAAAGGCATGCCCGACTAGGAAACCATAGGTTCTAATATGATGAGAACGAGAGGCGTAACAAGAAGATTTGGATGAGAGACAAAAGTGATAGGAAATGGAGGAGAGAGAGAGACCAGATGTGAGAGAATGGCTGAATTGGGGATACATTCCTCTTTTCATTGTATTTTACCTTATAGTTAATAATTGTCATTAACATACAAATGTTAGCTATGTAGATTTCCCTTTATTAAATACCATGGAAAAAAAATTGGTATCTTTTCATTTTTAGTAATAATTTAATTTCAATCTTTTCATGTTTCTCTTAATAAACCAGACCCCACACCGTGGGATTTCACTGGGTATGTTGTTGTTTGCATGTTACTCTTAATAAAATGATTTGTAGCTACATAAATTTTCATGACTTATTCTATTTTTTTTTAAATATTTTTTATCTTAGATTCTGTACCCAATCAAACACTTTCAGGAGACGAATTAAGTAGTTTAGTCAAATAGTGATCTAGTCGCTCAGTTGGTTAACTATCTGAACTTTTATTTTATTGGTGAGGATTTGAATCCCCACGTTTTAATTTCCTTCCTCATTTTTTCTTTCCTTATCCCCTATGTAATAATTTTTTTAAAAAAAATAATTAACAAAAAAGTAGTTTATTCAAGAGTATAGGAAGCCCCCATACCCTGGTGTGGTCACAAAAGGGAGGAAACAGAGTCAGTTGAGTCAAGAGTCAAAACGTACGACTCATAATTCATAAAGTTCGGATATATCAACGTCAATTTCACAGGTTGAATGTTGAAATGCTTCTGCTGATGTGTACATGTCATGCTGCGACCTTTAGCTATACCCCTTTTAGTGTTTTAACTGCCCCTCTTTGAATTCTATGAGCATTGTAAATAAAAGGCCAAAATCACATATGAACTTCTGAACTTGTCCTGATTTTTTATTTAAACTTTTTAATTAAAATGTTGACTATCTGAACCTTCGAACATAAGATAAAATATGTCATTTGAACCCCTCGTGCCAGCTGGGCACACGCGTGCAGTGCACTGCTTTAAACAGAGCGTGAGTTACCATTTTTTTTAATCATTAAAAATTAATTTTAACAAAAACTCTATTTTAAAATCTATTTAAATAATTAAAAAAAATTAAAAAACCCAACCCATCCTCTCCGATAGCCCACTTCGCTGCCGCTGCCGCCTCCGCCATCGCCACTGCCACCGCCACCTCCGCCGCTACTCCACTTCAAAATCTATTTAAATAAATCTCCGACAAAAAACGACACCATTTTTTTTAATTATTTAAATAGATTTTGAAGCAGCGGCGGCAGTGGAGGTGGTGGGGACGGCGAAGGCAGCAGCGGCAGTGGCGGCGGTGAAGTGGGCTATCAGAGAGGATGGGTTGAGTTTTTCAGATTTTTTAAAATTATTTAAATAGATTTTAAAATTAATTTTTCTTGAATTAATTTTTTTTGTTGACATGACTTATTTTTATTGGTCTATTTTTCCATGTCACTGGTCTATTTTTCCATGTCACTGCAAGTGGACTGCACTCGTGTGCCCAGCTGGCACGAGAGGTTCAAATGACACAATTTATCTTATGTTCAAGGGTTCAGATGGACAACGTTTCAATTAAGGGGTCTAAATGAAAAATCAGGACAAGTTCGGGGGTTATGACTTTGGCCTAAATAAAACGTGAATGGTCTCTCCTTTAATTTTCTATGTATGCGATTACTAAGGAACTTCCTTTGGAGACTTTTCACCAAATCATGACTTTCAAAGAAATAATATTAAAAATTAGAAGAAAGAAGAAGACATTACTGCCTGGAGTCAACATATTAGAATGCATGCATCTGTACATATATTTAATTTCTTTCAATTGAAGAAAGAAATCAACAGAAGATATCATTGTATCAAAGTTGAAATTTGTTTTTTAATTAATGAGAATCAAGTTACCATTTGGCTTCATGTCGACACAAGAGTACTGCAGTATATGTGATATATCATTATTAATTCTCAGGGGTTTTATATATTGTTCCTTTCTATGGAGTATAGACTCAAACAAATAGTAACTCGTGGAATGTCATGAAAAGAAAAAGAAACTTGAGACGATCTTACGTATCTATGAATGAAAATCTAATTAGGTTCATCTATAACTGTTGATTATAGAAATATTAACGTTGAATCATTATCACAAAGCAAAAAACCTAGCACAACTACACACGGACGCGCCATAAAAAAGAATTTTGGGCGATCTCCCTAGCCCCGTGTCCACCTCAACTTCCGATGATCATAACCGACAAATGGTCACGACGACCTAAGTCCGCTAGGGGGGCATGTCTGCCCCTGCCTAACAATTCATTAAGGAATCCCAAACTCTTTTAGCTATGTGTTAGAAATCTTACGGAAAATACTTGATTACGATTCCTTGTAGAGAAATTCTTGAAAGCTTGAGGCATGTCAATTAAGACATTGTCCTTAAGGATATTTCACCCAGTATGAGTATATCCCCCAGGATTCAACAAACTCTTCTAGTACAAAACTAGGAGCCAGAATCAAACAAAAAATTATCTCATAAAAACCCAACAATACAAAATGAGAAGAAGTAGTTTTTCTATGTTTACTAAGTTGCTAATAAAATATAATCATAGAGATCATAAAAACAACTGGTCAAATGACCAGATTTAATGCACAAAACCATTTAGTAACGGACTAATTTTCCCATTATGAAAAGTTGGCATTAAGGCTAATAAAATATAATAAAGTCTTTTGTATTAAAGCCAATAAAAATGTTAGAAAAAATCCTTTTATTTTTGAGATATCAAATAGAAAATATTATTTTTCTAACAATTCCCCATATATCTCAAAAATAATAAAAGAAATAAAATAAGAAGTTTTATTGGGTTTACATATATGAGTACTATGCGTCGAATCTGGTGTCTCATAGACTATGAATCAGACCTAGATAAAACAAGATTAAACTTACAGAACAATTGGTGAAATATAGAACTTCTATGAAACAAGAATTCTTTTGTAAGCACATGGTCTTATTTTATCACATTATACTCGCACAATCTTTGTCGTTATTGCGGTTTTGCGCTAAGAGGCCATGCGCATGTCCTAGTATTCATAAGTGCTCTAGAAATCCATCACAATTTCATAGGAGCGGCACCACTCCACACTCAGATAGGTCCACCCATCAAGTGTATTTTGCAGAGCAATACACCACCTATAAAAGATATGATAATGGATTAAGAGTTTATAGCTCAACCTCACTTTGCCTTGCAGTAATTGCATTATATTCACACACCGTAGAAAGGGACATAATTTAATAAATAGTGCATACTTGATCAACTAATGACTTGTTATTACCCATATGAACCTAATTCATGGGATCTCTAATCACATAGGTTGGGTTACCGTCATTGTTAATCTTCTCAAATGACAAAAGTCCCATTCCCCTCGATGTTTCTTTTAGTCTTGTGAATCGGCCAAATTCACCTCAGATTTCATACAATTATAAAATTATCACATCTCACAGTAGCTGCTCTTATCACAATATGTCTCAAACAAATATTTTCTATTTTTTCCATTGAATTTATTTTTCCACTACAACTAACGCTGCTCGGAAACCACAACATATAGACACGTTGATTTTATCCCAACCTCAATACTCACTAAGAAGTATCTTAGCCTCATTACTAGCCAACTCCAAACCATAAACTCAGATTTAATTTCATTATGGTCTACTTGGCTGACTTTCATATTATTACACCCCCACAATTTTTAAACACATATAATCACTGATGGATTTTGAGATCCACTAAGCATTATTGTACCCTCTCTAGTACAACAAATATTCATTCATCATAACACATTGTCATGAGTTGTTTCTATCCAAATAATAGTCCAAGAGAAGAAATAACACCATAATATATTTTAGAATCACCATCGGCAAGATAAGTATAAAAATCTTCACCAAAATATTTTTCTATCCTTGTACTTTTTCTTCTTCACAAATTCTCATTTTCAAAATCACTTGAACAACAAGATCACGTAAAATATTATCACATTTTAAAAAATCCTCTCAACATAACTCTAGTAAGAAAGTGTAACCCCCACATTTTCAAAAATTTTAAGATAGGGGAATAATATTTCCATAACCTATAAAAAGTATTACTAATTTATCATAAGATATTTCATCTTATAAATAACAAGCTAATAAATATAACTTCACCCAAATAATTATATAAAGTTACTTATACTATGTCATCATCAACAAATATTTTAAGAAAGTAATATCCTTATTAAGAGTTGGATAAGAAATAAATAAATAAAAATAGTAAACACACCCAAATACACTATCATTTCAATACTCACTGTTCACAAAATATTATTTTTTGTTTGATGCAACTTCATCCTTCTCAAATAAAATCTTCACTTCAATGTTAATGCCAATTTTTTCTAAAAGTGAGTTTAAGAAGAACTATTCCTTTACAAGTATTTGAGTAATTCTTACATCACCAACATATATAAATGTTCTTCTTCTTCAACTTAGGTGTAGGCCACAAAATTAAGATTGTTAGCACAAATATGCTTTGTAGCAACAAAAGTCTAACATCAATCTCTCACATTAGCCACAAGATTCACTTGAGAAATGACCACAACAATTATATCACCCTCTAAACAAATTTATTTTTACTTAGCGGGATTATCATTTCTCTGAATCTTCTCTATATTTTGAGAGCATTACTGACTTAATTTGCTACACACAAAATGATAATCATCTTTAGATTAGCTATAACTGATTATTACATGGAAACAAAATGTATACACCCTGGTAAAAAAGATCGGCTAAGTCACCATTTAATTAACTACACATTTTGGTCCAAGAATGTATCACTAGCTTACCCATATATTCCTGTAACTCATTTCTAATTCAATTTTAATTATGCTTGACTATCAAAAACATAGCGAAAGCATCCATGAATGCTGTCTAACGGTTATAAATGATAATAAAAAGTTAATTACACAAAATACTTTCTTGTGCCGCTAACCAAATCTATACATAGTTATAATACTCCAATATCAACAAATAATTATAAGCCATAATAAATTAATCATTCTTGCACCTCAAAGGTTCATAAATCACATACAATGATACACAGATCCACACACGAGAATTTGTTTAGAATTGGAGACAACTTAATTCATTAACCAAAAAATTAACATAGTTTTGAGACTTAATCTCCAAATAAAAGTCTTGAATTTGTAAGAAAAGAAACCAACAATACTTCAAGTATTCAACATTTGTTGACCCAAATGACAAAAGAATGATTAATTTCAGAGTCTAAAGTAATAAAGTACATTATCCAATCCAATATAAAAATTGTCACCACAAAATCTCAAACTTATAGAACATCATAGTAAACCCACTTATAATTTTTACTATTCAAACTTAAAAGTGTCAAATAAAAGCATAAATTAATCATATGAAAATCACTACTACATCCCTTTTAGATAGTTATCCATATATTTTCCATTATAATGTAGTTCAGAAACATACCTGGAACTTAGACAGCTTGCACTAAGTTATTCTCTTTCTATTTTCCGTAAGAATTAATAGAGTGAGAAATATCCTTAAGATTGTTGGAAATCTTACGGAAAATACTTGATCACGAATCTTGTAGGACAATACTTGATCATGAACCCTTGTAGAGAAATTCTTGAAAGCTTGAGGCATGTCAATTAAGACACTATCTTTAAGGATATTTCACTCGGTATGGGTGTATCCCTCAGGATTCAACAAGCTCTTTTAGTACAAAACTAAGAGCCAGAATCTAACAAAGATTTATCTCATAAAAACCCAACAATACAAAATGAGAAGAAGTAGTTTTTCTATGTTTTTAATTCTCACAAAGATGAACCCATAAGGTAATATATATTGCAACTTAGTAAGCTTCTAATCCTGCAATACAAAGTTTTAAAAATAATAAAGGCCATAAAACAATTGGTCAAATGACCAGATTTAATGCACAAAACCGTTTAGTAACGGACTAATTTTTCCATTATGAAAAGTTGCCAATAAAATATAATCAAGTCTTTTGTATTAAAGCCAATAAAAATGTTAGAAATAATCCTTTTATTTTGAGATATTACATAGAAAATTGTTATAAAATGATGCTAAAAGAGTCACAATATTAATGGATGAAAACCATAGAAATAGAATGACAAAAGAGGAGAGATTTTGACTATTCTTCCAAAATGTGTTACAAGTGTATCTCATATGAAAATTTATGCCTCTATTTATAGTGATACATATGTATTTAATATATGAAATGGTGGAAGAAAATGGGAGAGCCATTAACATGGTGGAAGAAAAAGGAAGAACCATTAACATGGTGGAAGGAGCATTATATTTGAGAAATGGACATTCATAATTTCATAACACTCCCCCTTGAATGTCCATAGATGATGTGCATCGTTAAAAACCTTATTGGGAAAAACCCTGTGGGAAAAAGCCTCAATGAAGGAAATAGAGTACACATATCTAGTAATACGCTTTGAGAGTTGCCTCATTAAAAACCTTACCAAGAAAACCCAATGGGACAAAACTTGATTAAGGGAAAAAGAGTACAACGCGTATTTTCACTCCCCCTGACGAAGACCAAGATTCAGATGTCGGAGTCTTCGCATTCCAATCTTAAATATCATCTTCTCAAGAGTTGAAGTTGGCAAAGATTTGGTGAACAAATCTGCGGGATTGTCACTTGAACGAATCTGTTGTACATCAATATCACCATTCTTCTGGAGATCATGTGTGAAAAATAACTTTGGTGAAATGTGCTTCATTCTATCTCCTTTTATAAATCCTCCCTTTAATTGAGCTATGCATGCAATATTATCTTCATATAATACTGTGGGTATTTTTGTATCACACTTCAAGCCACATCTTTCTCTGATGAAATGTATCACTGATCTCAACCACACACATTCTGTACTTGCTTCATGAATAGCTATTATCTCAGCATGATTCGAAGAAGTAGCAACAATGGACTGCTTTGTGGATCGCCATGATATACAGTACCTCCGCATGTAAACAAATAGCCTGTTTGAGATCGAGCTTTATGTGGATCAGATAAATAACCTGCATCTGCATAACCAACAAGATCTGTACTACCTTTGTTAGTATAAAACAGACCCATATCACTAGTTCCCTTCAGATATCGCAATATATGCTTAACTCCGTTCCAATGTCTTCGTGTAGGAGAAGAGCTATATCTTGCTAGAAAATTAACAGAGAACGCTATGTCAGGTCTTGTAGCGTTAGCAAGATACATAAGTGCACCAATTGCACTAAGATATGGTACTTCAGGACCAAGAAGCTCTACATTTTCTTCTTGAGGTCGGAACGGATCTTTGCTCACTTCAAGTGATCGAACAACCATTGGAGTACTTAAAGGATGCGCATTGTCCATGTAAAATCGTTTTAAAACCTTTTCGGTATAAGCAGATTGATGGATAAGGATCCCATCTGTCAAATGTTCAATCTGCAAACCAAGACAAAGTTTTGCTTTTCCCAGATCTTTCATCTCAAATTCTTTATTTAAATATTCAATCGCCTTTTGGAGCTCTTCTGGAGTTCCAATTAGGTTTATGTCATCAACATAAACAGCGATTATAACGAATTCTGATTTTGCTTTCTTAATAAAAACACATGGACAAATGACATCATTTATATAACCTTCTTTTACCAAGTACTTACTGAGGCGATTGTACCACATGCGCCCTGATTGTTTTAGACCATACAATGATCTTTGTAATCTAATTGAATACATCTCCCGAGACTTTGAGTTAATTGCTTCAGGCATTTTAAATCCTTCAGGAATTTTCATATAGACTTCATTATCAAGTGATCCATAAAGGTAAGCTGTAACCACATCCATCAGATGTATTTCAAGGTTTTCATGTACAGCTAAACTGATGAGATATCGGAATGTTATGCCATCCATAACGGGTGAATATGTTTCTTCATAGTCGATACCGGGTCATTGAGAGAATCCTTGTGCAACAAGGCGTGCCTTGTATCTCACAATTTCATTTCTCTCATTCCTTTTTCGCACAAAAACTCATTTATGGCCAATTGGTTTTACACCATTAGGCGTTTGGACTACAGGTCCAAAAACTTCACGTTTGGCAAGTGAATTCAATTCTGATTGAACTGTCTCTTGCCATTTTGGACAATCATATCTTCGTCGACATTCTTTGACAGATTGGGGTTCCTGATCGTCAATGTCTTTCATAATATTTAGTGCAACATTATATGCAAAAACATTATCCACCATAATCTTCGATCGATTCAAATTTATCCCATCACTAGAAGAACTCAATGATAGTTCTTTATTTACTTGAGTCTCGGGTTCCCTAATATCTTCAGGAGTATCGGGATTAGTCAGATCTTGAATATCTTCATGATATTCTTTCGTAGTGTCATTTTGATCAATTTTTCGTGTTTCTTTTTCTAGGATTTTTATCCTTAGAGCCCAATGGCCTACCACGCTTCAGGCGTGTATGAGATTCAGAGGCTATGACACTAGTAGATTGTCCCTTTGGGACATCAATTCGGATAGGCACATTCTCTGCAGGGATATGTGACTTAGTTATCCTTTTCAAATCAGTAAATGCGTCTGGCATTTGATTTGCTATTTTTTGCAAGTGAATGATCTTCTGGATCTCCTGTTCATATATGGGGGCACGTGGATCAAAATGAGATAGTGATGGAACTTTCCACGCAATTTCTCTTTTAATTTCTTTTTTCTCTCCCCCTAATTGTGGGAAATTTGTTTCATCCAATCGACAATCTGCAAATCGGGCAGTAAATAAATCTCCTGTCAATGGCTCAAGATAGCGAATAATAGAGGGTGATTCAAACCCAACATATATACCTAACCTTCTTTGGGGGCCCATCTTAGTACGATGTGGTGGTGCTACATGCACATATACAGCACAACCAAAGATTTGGAGATGAGCAATATTTGGTTCATGACCAACTACTAATTGTGATGGGGAGTATTTATTATAATGAGTCGGTCTAAGACGAATAAGAGATGCTGCATGTAAGATAGCATGTCCCCAGACGGTAGTGGGCAACCGTGTTTTCATAAGCAGTGGTCTTGCTATCAATTGTATTCTTTTAATAAATGACTCAGCAAGGCCATTTTGGGTATGAACATGTGCTACAGGATGTTCAACTTTTATCCCAACTGATAAACAATAATCATCAAAAGATTGAGACGTAAATTCTCCGGCATTATCGAGGCGTATAGACTTAATGGGATGGTCTGGACACTGTGCCCTTAAGCGTATTATCTGTGCTAATAATTTCGCAAACGCCAGGTTGCGAGAAGATAGGAGGCACACATGAGACCATCTTGAAGATGCGTCTATTAGGACCATAAAATATCTAAATGACCCACAAGGTGGATGAATAGGTCCACATATATCCCCATGTATACGTTCTAGAAAAGCAAGAGATTCAATGTCAACTTTCATTTGTGATGGCTTAGCTATCAATTTACCCTGATAACAAGCAGCACATGAAAATTCACCACTTTCAAGAATCTTCAGGTTCTTAAGTGGATGCCCATTTGAATTTTCAATAATTCGTCTCATCATTACTGATCCAGGGTGACCTATTCGGTCATGCCAAAGCAAAAAAGTACTTGAATCATTAAACTTCTGGTTTACGATCGAGTGTGCTTCAATTGTACTAATTTTTGCATAATACAGTCCAGAAGACAAAGTTGGCAATTTCTCCAAAACATATTTCTAGCCGGAGACCTTCTTTGTAATAGCAATATATTCATCATTTATTTCGTTTAATGTCTCAGCGTGATACCCATTACGGCGGATATCTTTGAAACTTAACAAGTTTCTTGGGGATTTAGAAGAGAATAATGCATCTTCTATAACAAGTTTCGTCCCCTTAGGCAGAAATATAGTAACTCTTCCGGAGCCTTCAATCAATTTCGAATTGCCAGAAATTGTATTAATATTTCCCCTTTTTCTACGCAAGTTAGAAAAGTATTTCTCATCTTTGAATATGGCATGCGTTGTTCCACTATCAATCACACAAATATCTTCATGATTGGTCATTGATCCAAATAAAATTTGAGGAATTTCCATAGATTCTTCAAAAATGAAATAATAAATAAAGTGAACATCGAAGTAGATATTATGATTAGACAAAGTATTACACACATTTTATTATATAAATATGAAAACATAACCACATACAAATGACACTTATAAAATATCTAAGTTTTCACAGATCCATCACCGATCAAATGATCTATTTTCCCTTCAGGGAGTTCAAAGAAATCTGTCACATCTAGATGCATGGGCTCAATATTATCTTCAGAAATAAAATTTGCTTCAACATCTTTTTCTGCCTTTTTGAAAGAGGCTTGATACAGATCAACTAGGTGCTTTGGCGGGGGGTGGTAATGATAGCTTATGAATTGGGCACCTAACTTGGAATCAAGTTTGTGACCACGAGCAGCGGAGGGTGGTAAATATCTGATCACGCCAAGTAAAATATTGTTCATTCTACACTTCTTGGCTTTCAAGTGAGGAATGTCATTTTGCCTTGTTGAATTTTCAAATTGCAGAATATAAGGCTCTTGAACTTTTTGAACCATGACATCCTCTTTTTCCCCCGGATTGGGGTCAACACCAACCATATTGTTCAGAACAATGGTTGACTCCCATTCATTTTTTTCTTTGGCATTCCCAATAAACTCAACTTCATGATTTACCCTTTTATCTTGAGCATTGGGTAGTTCATAATGATTTGCCCGTGGAGGATTTTCTTCTTCTTTCATCAAACCAAGTTGGAGACTAGTTTCCAAGTACTCTTCAAAGGCTTTTTGATTTTCATTACCCTCACCTAGTAGACACTCCATCATGAGTTTGAACTCACCAATTTGGCCATGCTCACAATAAAAGTCATTACTAAACAAGTTTTCATGGAAAGATGCCATTTTTTTTTTTAAATAAAAATAAAACACAGAAAACAACTACACAAATATTTACGGGTTCGGTTCAAAGCAAGTTAGCTTATTTCCTAGATTAGCCAAAATACACCAATTGTTCCCCGGCAGCGGCGCCAAAATTTGATACGCTCAAATTACACCTATTAATGGTATAACGCGGACGTTGTCAAATATAGTAACCCAACAAGGTTGGGGTCGAATCCCATAGAGAACAATATGTAGGCGATTTAAGCACATTAGGAATTATCACTAACAATAGCTATGTCTGAACGCATCAATGGTGGTTTTTGATAAGGTTTTGATAAAATATGGAAATATAAATTCTAGTCTAGAAAGCAAGTAAATTGATCAATGGCAACAAGAATGGAATAAAGGAAACTACTTCTCAAGTAACGATCCAATCTATTTCACGAATTATAAATAATAGCAAGTTTATGTTATTTAGCCTCGGATAATGACTCTAAATTAACTTCTTCCGAAGATTAACTAGACTACCCAATTGAAGATCCCTCAAGCAATTAGGAGCATTAAGAACACCCGAATATGGCTACAAGTGGTATTGCCTATTCCTAGGTCAACTTCCATTAGATGAGGGTTAACGCCCCAAATTTATGTTAATTATTCTATCCCAACCCCGTTCTTCCTCTTCCGAGTTTCAAACAAAGTAAATGGGCGAGTTCAAAGGTTAGCTATTCCATTGAAAACATTCATGAACAAGAATAATTAAAATAGCAAAAACTTACTTGATTAAGAACAATGCAAATGAATAAATAAGCACAACAAGAGTATCAATCTTAATTGTCACCAAGAGATTTCCATCAACAAGGATTAAAAAGAAGAGAGAACATTTTTGTAGGAACCCTAGCCTCCAAGCTGCCAAAGATGTGTTTGGAAAACCCTAGTTTTCTTTTTATAGGACTTGGAATAGCAAAAATCGTAAAAATCCGAGTTCTGTTCGGTCTGGCCCGAAATTCCTTCAATGCGATCGCGCCATGTGTCTGCGCGATCGCGTGGATGACGTCAGCTCCACTCGCATTGCTTCAGCGCGAACGCGTGAGAATATAGCGCGAACGCGTATAGTTTCAACCGCGCGTGGGCGCGAACGCGTGTGTTCACTGCGCGATCGCGCAGAACAATGTTTTCCCAAAATTTCCAGAATCTCGATTTACTTCCAGTGATCAACTTTTTCTACTCGTTTTCGCTTGTTTTCCTCAATTAGGCTCTAGGGACCTCGTAGTACCTGAAACATGACAAAAACTACATAAAATCACATAGACTTGCTTAAAAACAAGTAAAACTTATAGCCGAAAAGCGTCGATTGTGGCGTAAAATCACACCACATCAATGGGCTCAATATTATCTTCAGAAATAAAATTTGCTTCAGCATCTTTTTCTGCCTTTTTGAAAGAGGCTTGATACAGATCAACTAGGTGCTTTGGCGTACGACAGGTACGTGACCAGTGCCCCTTTCCTCCACATCGGTAGCATTTATTTTCTGAGTTTTTCTTTTGCACAACTTTATGCTTTTCATCTTTCTTTTTACACTGCTGGTGGTGAAAGATATTATTTGGTGCAAAACGAGAATCATGATCAAAATTTCTTCCTCGACCACGACCATGACCACGACTGGGGCCACAATCTCTTCCACGCCTAGAATGGCGAAAATTTGCCTCATTCACTTCAGGGAATGGGGCAGTACCAGTGGGTCGGCTTTCATGATTTTTCATTAATAATTCATTATGTTGTTCAGCCACTAGAAGATGTGCGATTAGATCAGAATATTTCTTGAACTTCATTTCTCGGTATTGCTGCAGGAGCATACTCGAGGCAGGAAAAGTGGAGAATGTTTTCTCCAGCATATCATGATCAGTGATATTTTCACCACATAATTTCAACTGAGAAATAATTTTAAACATGACAGAATTATATGCTTTAATAGATTTAAAATCTTGTAGCCTTAAATGGAGCCAATCAAAACGTGCTTGTGGAAGTATGACCATCTTCAGGTGGTCATATCTATCTTTTAAATTATTCCACAGAGTAAGAGGATCTTTAACAGTGAGATATTACATTTTCAAGTCCTCATCAAGGTGATGGCGAAGGAATATCATTGCCTTGGCACGATCTTGGTTTGATGCCTCATTTTTATCTTTGATGGTGTCTGCTAGACCCATCGCATTAAGGTGAATTTCGGCGTCAAGAATCCAAGACATATAGGTATTGCCGGATATATCTAAAGCTACAAATTCACGTTTGGTAAGATTTTCCATTAGTAAAGAAAAATAGAAAATCAATACCTTCGAGGCTTTAAAGTATTTTCTCGGAACGGCAGAGTCTCGTGCTGATAACGTGTTATAAAATGATGCTAAAAGAGTCACAATATTAATGGATGAAAACCATAGAAATAGAATGACAAAAGAGGAGAGATTTTTACTATTCTTCCAAAATGTGTTACAAGTGTATCTCATATGAAAATTTATGCCTCTATTTATAGTGATACATATGTATTTAATATATGAAATGGTGGAAGAAAATGGGAGAGCCATTAACATGGTGGAAGAAAAAGGAAGAACCATTAACATGGTGGAAGGAGCATTATATTTGAGAAATGGACATTCATAATTTCATAACAAAAATATTATTTTTCTAATACTACTAGATGGTTTTTGCCCGTGCACGCACGGGCCCGATAGTTACCTATATAAACACACATCTGATGTAAAAGTTATGGTGACATATGTACGGGGCAATTGAAGCATATCATTTAAACGGTTTATATATATATATATATATATATATATATATATATATATATATATATATATATATATATATATATATATAAACATACACATTATTAACAGTTTGACAGAAGAAGGTATTGCACAACTAAAACATAATGTTTATATACATTGATGATTGCATGTCTATGCATACACACATTAGTTATATATTGATAGAAGCCGGTAGCAGCAAAAGGCAATATAGTAACACAACTACCGACTATGCCGCTGGCAGTCATCTTGTTCTTCGCAGTTAACGTTGTAGCTGTGTGATGCGTGGTTGACAAAATACCTGGAGAGGCTATTAACGATGGCTTTCTTGTTAAAATAGAAGTGTGTAATGGAGGGAGTAGAGCGTGTAGCAGCAGTAGAGTTAAGTTAGTTGTGTGACATACCTTGTTAAAGTATTGTGCGTTAGCATATATTCTTTGTTCTTCGGGAATCCAGCTTTCAAAACAGGCAGTGCAATTTTGCAAAAAGATAGCAGTTTGATGTTTAATTTGGTTCAAAAACTTCCCGGAAATACCAAATTAATAATCTTGGATGAAGATCACACTAAAGAAACAAAAGAATGAATGTGATAATGGACAACTTTAGTATGTCAGTGGCAGAAGTACACAAAGCGTCTCTCAAAGCAATACCATAAGAGGATGAACATGTAAATATATCGCAATATAGGAATATGATAGTCAAGCAATATAGTTCCCTGATAGGGAAGTTTGATGCTTGCTTAATTCAGAGAATGTTTCATGATAATCCCAAGTATTACAACTTGTTGACATATTTCTACTGCAGAGTGAGCATCACCTGTTACTTTTAGCTGGATAAAGTACACAATACTTTAATAGTAGCTTAGAGTCATATTTATACAACTTATAGATTATAAGTATTTTAGATGATCAAAATCAGATAATTAAAAATCACAATGGACTACTAATTTCCTTGAAGCAGATCCAATTGCAGGTTTTCAAAGAATCAATTTCATGAGGCAAATTAAACTAATTTCTCTTCACTTATTTTCTCAACTAAGTTCATGTCTCTGTCATATTCTTAGTAACTTGATTCTGATTAAATGAGAAACTTAATTTACAATTACATAATGGAGATGCTTCGGGATTTAACTGAATTATTCATTTCAAGTAATCTAAAAGAGCTATTCATTACATTACTTTCTTTTACAGTATTTAATTCACTTGAGACCTTTCAGAGATGCTTCATCCTGATACAACTGTATTCAATATATTGTTCAAAAGATTAGAAAAACTAACATCAAAGAAAAAGTGGACAAATTTTCGCAGAAATCAGCAAGTAAAGCCAGAATCAGCGCGAGAAAGAAAAGAACATGAGGCAAAAACTTACCAAAAGTGAGTGAGGCAGCAGAGGCCACCGTGGCTTATGGTTCTCATCCACATAAGCTTTATTTATCCTATCCAACATGTGTAATATCTTGTGCAATCTCTCCAACAAACTAACAGAACAAAATTCATGGATCAAAATGTCACAAAAGAGTCGAGATAAACGACAATCAAAGAACATGAATGATGTACCCAAGTTTAAAGGATATGGAAAACTGTGAACTTACCCTGAGAGGAATATCAATGGTTGGAATCTCCTTTGGTGCTCTTTGAGACAAACCTGGCTTCTCCGTTTTGCCGGATTTTGTGAACGCCTCGAACGCCTTTGTGGGAAGGTGGAATGGGAGTGTGTGAGGTGAAAAGGAGTGTGGTGTTCGGGTTTTTGAACATCGGAGAGGCAGTCGGCACAGAGATGAGTTCTGTGAGAAGAAAGTGACAGCTGGAGGGTTGTTGACACGTAATCTAACCTAAATAAGCCTGCCTTGAATCTCTAAATTGCCCTTGATTGTAATTTTATTGACACATAAGGCACCATGTCAATCCATTCTCCTAACCCACGCTTCTATATAGTTAAAATAAAAAACACATTTCTTGTGCAATCTCTCCAACAAACTAACAGAACAAAATTCATTGATCAAAATGTCATAAAAGAGTCGAGATAAACGACAATCAAAGAACATGAATGATGTACCCAAGTTTAAAGGATATGGAAAACTGTGAACTTACCCTGAGAGGAATATCAATGGTTGGAATCTCCTTTGGTACCCTTTGAGACAAACCTGGCTTCTCCGTTTTGCCGGATTTTGTGAACACCTCGAACGCCTTTGTGGGAAGGTGGAATGGGAGTGTGTGAGGTGAAAAGGAGTGTGGTGTTCGGGTTTTTGAACATCGGAGAGGCAGTCGGCACACAGATGAGTTCTGTGAGAAGAAAGTGACAGCTGGAGGGTTGTTGACACGTAAACTAACCTAAATAAGCCTGCCTTGAATCTCTAAATTGCCCTTGATTGTAATTTTATTGACACATAAGGCACCATGTCAATCCATTCTCCTAACCCACGCTTCTATATAGTTAAAATAAAAAACACATTGACATTGTGTTCTTGTAAGGATTAAAACAGAAAAATTAAATTTCATTTATACAATGAAAATGGAGAGGCTAGCATGGAGATCGGATATCAAAGTAATGTATTTAATCATCATTAGATTGAGAAACACATTAGAAGGATTGTACAGATACACATTTCTACTGACCTAAATATCAAATAAAAAGAAGAAATAATCGATGATATTAATCATGTATACCTTAGTGTTCAAATAGATTGTCTAGACAAAGAAATAGAAAGAAATATTTTTGCTAATGATAACTCTTGACCAAATAACATTAGTAATTGTAGCACGACCAGAATCGTGCTCTTAAGAAATTGTTACATTAGATAGCTGTCATTCATATTATTCCACCATTCATATAGTTGTTTACTGTATTTTATCCCCTCGTCCCTCGAACAACTTGAGAGTAAAAAAATAAAATAAAGTCATCTAAACAACAATTTGTAGTCAATGCTCCATAACGGGTTAACTACTAATTGAGAAAAGATATCACATGGAAAAATATCTACTCATTCTAAAAAACTATAAGTTATATCTAATTCTTCTTGTTGACAAAAAAGTTAAAATAGCAGTAATGGTACTGTAGGATTACACATGTAAGCAAATGAAATACCATTGCCAAAGAGCAATAAGATAAAGGTAATTCTAGAAACACTAAACTGGTAACCCTTTCTCGACACCGGGATAAAACATAAAACGGAGTTAGCAAAACAGAATATCTTCGCGACCATGCATGATGAGAAACCTCAACTACAGAGCATGAGACAACTTAAGCTCAACATCAAACAAAAAAAGATTGGAGACTTACACTGTGAATGGCCATTTTCATATAGTTGTCACTTGCCAGCCAAGTCATTTAAGCTTCTTATTTAGCCAAGTGTCACCCTGTCCATAAACATAATTTATTTGAATCAAATTTTCGGTACTTCTCAAAAGGTTGCACCTATGCATCAAGTTTCAAACATGCACAAGCAACCTGTAGAAAATCCAACAACAACAAGATTAAGTAATATTACTTACTAAAAGTACTGAACACTAATATAAATACCCAACAAATATTGATTACCAACAAAGGAACTGTACTATTAAGCTAATGAAATTTGTCATGGAAAAGAGAAATACAAATATGAATCTTGAGTTGGCAAACATTAAAGTTCTGAAACAAAGACTATACTTCAGTTTCATTAGCCTTATAAAATATCATTATGATGTTCCTTTAAATTGTCTTCTCTTATCACTTAAACCATCACTAATCCGAAGTGTTGGGCCCTTAATGAGACATGATTAAACTACATATTGACATAATATGCTTCATAGTATATTACATTTATTTGCGGAATAAAGTTATAGAGGGAGCTTGCTAACAAGGCAAAAACAGTGAGATTGTAGGTGGTCCAACATATGTATGAGATATGTTGCAACGGGTTGGAATCTGTATTTTGGTAGCTGTGCATAGTAGTTAACAAATGCTGCTAATAACACAAGTCGTTCCAGGATGAAGCTCTTTCAAGACCTGAAAAGAAAAATTGAAGACATTCAATCCTGAAAGGAAATGACTTAGATGCAAGAATTCTCACAATTTTTGAGGACTCATTATTCATTTGACATCCTTAGAATACTCTCTATATGATGTTGTTTCTGCATAATCATCACATTAATTCTACCTGTTACTTTATTCTATTAGAAAAAGTAAATTTCTACTTCGGAGCGAGCATGCTCAACACAAATTCTTTTATAGCTCAAATATTGAAGCAAGTTCACATTATGAAAATTGATTCTGGGAAATGAGGAAATTATTCCAAAAATCTAAAGGAAATGCTCCCTCCTCCTGTAATTAAAGTTCCACCTTCCCTTCACCTGATACAAACATACTGCCCACATTCCTTCAATGAAATTAAATGGTCTATCATATATAAGAAACGTCTCTACTGCCTATCAATCATGAATAATTGAAAGGGAAAAAGGAATGGAGGGGAAAAAGAGGAGAGAAATCAAATATAAACATTTGACTTTGGACGAAAAAGATAGCTGTCATGAATTTATGCTTTTGCCATAAGAAGATTCTCTAATGATTGATGCGGGCAACACCTCAAACTTTTCGTTAAAATAAAGAGAGAGATTCAAGAAAGAAAGCAACTCACCATTGGGGGAGTTTTATTGCCAAATGAAGGCACCACTTTCCTAAAGCTTGTTTTTTTCATCCAAATGGCGCATCAGCTTGCTTACATCTTCTTCTCTAATGCTGTCTTTTCAGCACTGATGGAAGCTTGCAAGGTGAAGTTGGCGTTAATGATAAAAGATTAAACTAAAAACTAATTGCACATAAAGAATTTTATGCACATATAAAGTTATTTAATCTTGTTTCTTTCCACTCTATCAAGCCGGATTCCATAGTCCTGAAATATTGGTTGCTCTTCAATCAATAATATTATTCATCAGATTTCATAGTCCCAACATGAAAATAGCAAGATCTTGTTGTTGCAATATCATCAATGTCTGCATTGTGGAAAAAATATATCTAGTCAAGAACAATCTACGTATCGCTATACTCATGGAATCTTTTATGTCAATCTCAGAAGTTCTAAAATAAAGAAAGCTGACTTTAAAAGATTTTCTTTTGATCTGTTTCTTACTTATTTTGACTAAAAATTATAACATAGTAGTTACTATTTAGTAAGTAGTGAGACAAAGAAATGTAACAACTACCGTTACAAAATAGAGGATACATTTTCGGCTTAAACTGCCTTATAATGGTCAAGCAGTTGTGCCTTTCTTAATTTGAGTGTGGGCATAACTAAATCTCTTGCAATTTTAAAAGGATTTAGCTCCATAAAAATTGTGCGTCACATTTCCAAATAACAAAGCTATGCAAGTATTACTCCCATCTGTCTAAGCTAAAGCACCAAAAGCTCCTTACATAGGCATCTCAATTTTTTGTTTTCATGATAGTCCACCAAATAAGCACTAATTCAATAAAACACCCAAAAAATCTACATAACAAACCAAATTACCCCCCACTTCATAATAGTGAACTAATAAAGTAAAACAACAAACCACCATCAAGAAAACTTTGAACCGCTTGAATCTAAGTAAAAGCAAAAAACAAAAGTAACCCAGATGAAATCTAGCAAAACTGGAAGTGGGTAAGCTTAATCATTAAAAAAAAAAGAGGTGGATATAGAAAGCAACCTGAGGGAAATTAGCAGGTTGGGCCCAAACGGTGCCGTCTTGACCGATAATAGCAGCAGAAGTGAGATGATTACCTTCAATCTCACAAAGCAAGTGATCATCAACATATGTTTGCCACGACATCTTTAATTCACCCAAGTTTCTTGTTCTTCAGATCTATTATCTCTATGGTTTAGTGAGAGTTTGTGTGCAGAAAATGGTCCAGTGATAGAAATCAGAGAGTAGAAGGTGAATGAGAAAGAGAAAATTAAATTGAGCCCATTTTTAAACATTAGGTATGAAATTGAAAAATCTAATTAGGGTAAATATTGAGACAAAAACTGACCTAAAATTGCACTTCCAGTTGAGAAGATGAAGTTGAAGAGCAATCCTTGAAATTTTGGGAAAAAAAAAGAATTCTGAAGTCCAATCCATGTTTCTCCAAATAGTTGGACCAGAAGATGAAAGAACTGGTTGATTCTTCTGGAATTATGTTGAGAAAAGCTAAATATCTCTTTTGTCCTTGAGCTAAATGACGGATTTGCCCTTGGACGGACGACGAAAAGCACCCAACTGGTGCTTCTAATATAGTAGTAATGTTGCCTTGGGGAGTCGTTCGAGTGAGGGGTCAACGAAAAGCGTTCGCCTGGAGCACAGACCGTACGACCTAATTGACTAAAGGAAAGATTTTTTACAAGGAAGAGTGTGATATGTTGGTGGAGAAGTGTCACTTAACGGTGGTTGGGAAGTTCCCCCGAAGTCAACCCCAAGTTGACAAGATCCAAGATGAGTGTAAGAGAAATTTTCCCATGAAAGACTCAATAAAGATCGAAGTTTTTGATTGGAGGCACTAGTAGGCATGATGTGAGGAATTGTAAACGAGGAAGACACAGGAGTGACTTCATAAGGGCGGAGATAGGAAAGCAGAGGCAGCCAAAGATCCAAAGGAAATGAATCAGGGACGAGTTGAAACTTGAAAGCCACTTCAATAGGCGATTTGCTGTGATTAATTAGTGGATGTGGGGAGTTGATGAATTAAGTATACGACAGTTTTGAAAATTGCCGTATACTTGAACGAGGTGGAATTATGCACCATTAAACTGAACGTGGTTTCTATCATTTGATGATTTTATCGTTCAATTTATCCCTGTTCTTCGTGAGTATGAGGACAAAAGTTCAAATAGATTCAAATTTAGTGTCAAATTGACATTGTACTAGAACGTGAAAGTGAGGAAAAATTGTAAGAACATCAATTTGTGATACATATATAGGATAGCACCCAGAAAAATCATCCACAAAAAACAAGATGAAATTTTATGTCCTTGAGAAGATAAAAACGGAGAAGGGCCCCAATCATCAACAAAAAAAAAATTTATAATAAAGAATTACTTTATTGGTGTGAAGAGGAAGGGATAACCTACGCGACTTGCGAACTTTACAAGCCCTGTTTTCTAATTTAGAACTAGAAGCAGAAAGCCTATAGCTAGATTATTGAGTAGCTGCTGACTCAATGATAGATGATGAGCGTATAATGAAGTTTTGATGATTTGATAAACAATGTACCTTATAACAACCAACGGAGATATAAGGAAGGAATTTGAAGGACCAGATATCCAAACAGATCTCCAAAGGATTTAGTGAAGCAGTTCACAATATTAGAGGAACTACTCAAAAGAACTGAGCACATGGTGCTCAAAAGCTGCTTTTATTAAGCTAATCCAAATGGGCACTAAGAGCCCGTTTGGATTGTCTTATAAGTTGCTTATAAGCTGTTTTCAGCTTTTTTGAGTGTTTGACTGGCCAGCTTAAAGTCATTTTGTGCTTAAAATAAGCTCAAAAAAATAATTGGGCCCATTTGACTTAGCTTATCTAAAGCAGCTTATAAGCTGAAAACAGCTTATAAGCCAAAAAAAAAAAAGTTAGACTACCCCAATTTATTTATTTTAGCTTATAAGCTGCAAACAGCTTATAGACATAAGCCCATCCAAACAGGCTCTAAGTAAAGTTTGTAGGCCTGCTCAATCTTGATAAGGGACTTACCCCCCCCCCCCCCCCCCCCCCCTCTGTGCATTCCTATAGGTGTCTAGGTTTGTAGAACATCATCATGTTCAATATGTCTTCTCAAGGAACATTCTCCCGTATGCCCTTCTCAAGGACTTACCCCCACTCTGTGCATTTCTTCAATGATAAGCATAAGGACCAGGTTCTTTCATTCGTCTTCGCAGAATAATTTTTTCTTTTCTTCCCCTTATCTCTCCTTTCTAATGCCTTATAAATAGGACTGGGTTTTTATATAAATAAGAATTAGTTCCTTTATAATGCATCCTAAGATAAATAGGATTGGGTTCTTCTATAAATAAGAATAAGTTCCATTATAATACATCCTGAGTGGTAACTCGGTATATGTGTAGTGCAACTTTTTTCTTTTCACATCTTCAACCACTTCCTTTCTGTCAATGTGGTCATGTAATGTCTATGCCTGATATATCTATGTGGCACATGAACTCTATACATACGAACTGAATTTTCCCCCTTTTGACATCATCGAAAAGCAAGTGTATCAACTAAATCAAGTGCATTTCATCAATATAAAAAACATGTCCACTAGGGCTACACTATTATAAACACGACACAAGTGCTTGAACAAATCTGTCAAGTTAAAATCTTAGGAGGAAATTTTTGTATGCACCGCATTGAGTCATAAGACCCAAATTAAAAGATTACTACATATCATTCAAATACTGTCAGGGATAAATATGGAAATCAGATTGGTATTTAGTAGGATCTAGTCTTGGTTTTGGCTAGGTGTAACACTCCGTAAATCCGGGTTAGGAGTGAATGAGTGGAATAAGTATTAATGTGATATTTTAACTATATAAATACCTTTGGGATGAATTCGGGTGAAAGATAGTCGTGTAAAGTCAATCCAAA
Source organism: Lycium barbarum (assembly GCF_019175385.1). Lineage (NCBI taxonomy): Eukaryota > Viridiplantae > Streptophyta > Magnoliopsida > Solanales > Solanaceae > Lycium > Lycium barbarum. The sequence continues at coordinate 103,520,774 of NC_083339.1, read as the reverse complement.
TAGTTAAGTTCGTAAGGGTTCTTAAATTCGTTAAAGTCTGAGGTAGTCCTCACTTATGCTTAGTTTTTGGATAGTTAGGTCAGGAATCTAAGAAAACTCAAAACATGAAAGTTGTAGGTTTTGAACAAGGTCATGCTTGTGTAGGGTCAATTGCATAGAACCTTATATGAATTATATTATTGTGACAAACGTGTTTTTCCCCGCTATGGGATGATTTAACTTATGTTCTAAAGATTGAAGCTTTAAACGTATTTTGTCTTTGAATGGGTTTTTCTTGAACTTGAAATTGAACAAGTGATTTGAATAAGGTTTCTAAATTGGTTATGACTTGGAATACCTCTACTGTGAGAAGATAACTTGAGAAGTGAATTCGGCTATAAGCATGATTGATGATTCAGTTAATATTCCATGACTTGTATTTGTTTGTGTTTGGGCCTGTATGGGTAAGCTATGATAGTCCAGAGGACGATTAGCCGTTATGGATCCTAACGTATCGCTTTTGAGCATTACTGTGTCAGTCCAGAGGACGATAGACCTCCGAGGCATTTAGCCCGGTGCATCTATTGCTGTGCTAGTCCAGAGGACGATTAGCCTCCATGGAATAATAACCCTGGTGTATCGAATGATTGTTCGCCCATGAGCTGGCACGTATTGATTCTTTGGTTATCCATGAGTTGGCTTGTTAATGTTTTTGGATTCGCAGGTAAAAGACTTGATGTGGTAAACGTAAATGAGATAAATGTGCTTTATTTTGTTATTGGTTTCTCTCTGATGACTTTTACTAAGTTTGATGTTGTGTTCTGTCTTTGAACCTTCAAACTGTTTCATGGATACTGCTTTACTGATTTTCACTATCTTATTTTGCTTTATTAACTATTGCCCCTTAGACACTCACTGAGTACCCAGTACTCAGGCATACCATTGTTGTTTTTGATGGTGTGTCAGGTAACATTGAGGAGAAAGTTCGTGATATGCGTGCGGACTAGGAGAGCTTGCTACTTTCGGAACTATTTGGTGAGCCCACATGCTTGTTCGTGGGACACCACCCTATCTTTACCTACTTATTTCAGTTTTCGGGCTGTGTCTCAAAGTTAAGACACTCATTTGTTTATCTTAGAAGCTCTATAGATAGTTGTCAGATTTTTGGTAGGCGTTGAAAGTCTCGTATGACTTATTGAGGCTTTTTTCACATTTTATGTTTTAGTATCTATAATAGACTTCCGCAAATTCTATTAAATTGAGCATGTTTACATTTATCCACTCATGACTTGTTTTTTTAAATGTACGGGGAAAGACTATTAAAAGAGAATAGAAATTTATTGATTTTATAAGGTGCATCTGGTGTTGTTCATAGCATCGGGTGCCTGTTACATCCAGTGTCGGGTTTGGGGCATGACACTAGGAAGGAACGGGGGCTAAGTTCTCTGTTTTAGCTCAATAGGTTTATGTAAGTGTCACGACCCAGCTAGGGGCCGTGACGGGTACCCGGGGCTGACCACCGAGCACCGCTCGTTCTGATACTCATCATACTCATTAAACCTCCTTTTTTTTTTTCGTTCATAAACTTATAATCATAAGAAAATCATTTTCATTGCAGAACATAAATACTTTTATATACATAAGCCCTTTTGCTATCAAAAGATAATATACGCATATCTACGTATATACAGTAGTGACCTTGTGAGACCATATAACCCACACATACGTATCTACGAGCCTCTACTAGAGTACTAGACATAGGGACGGGACAAGATCCCGTCGTGCCCAAAATACATATACATATATATATATACATAAAGGTATAAACCCGATTAGCACCTCTGGAACAATGGAGTGCTCCTGAAAATCTGCTGATAGCTCCTATAGGTCTGCGCCGTCTCCCTGTGGGCATGAACACAGCGTCCAAAGAAAACGAACGTTGTACTGAGTATGTAAGGCATGAATGAAATAAACATGATAGAGAATCATAAGTCATGAGGTGAAGGCAAAACCTGCGCGACCCTTAAGGATGAATGCATTTCATACATACACCACATATACATAATCGTCGTACATGAATCATCATAGCGTATACATCATCACGTCATATAATTCATCATCATAATACTGTATCTACTCATAAACATAAAACGTTATCCATATTCGGCCACTTAGGGCTCGACAATATCCGTATTCGGCCACATGGTGGCTCGACAGTTTTCGTATTCGGCCACGTAGTGGCTCGACAATATCACATACATATCTTCCATATTCGGCCACGTAGTGGCTCGACCATATCACATGCATCGTACAAGGATCAATATGTCTCGTCATTATCATAGCCATCACATACATCTTATAAGCTTATCGTAACCTTTCATTAATGCGCACATTTAAATTTAAAGACAATCTATGAAAATCACATCATATTCGTAGCATGAAGTTCGTATAAATATCGCATGATAGTCTTTAAAATCTTTGGGCTTAAGCTCATCATTTCCATTATCGTTTATATAGCATATCTCTTATCTTTATCTCATATGAAATCCTCTATGAACATAGACTCGTAACTTTGCGGAACATTGGTCATGGGACATGCATTAAGGCTTATGGACAATCTATAACAATGTCGGGGTGACATAAGGTCGAGAACCCCCCGAGTCCATTATGGAGCATTCATAAGCATTATGCCTCACCTTGAAGGAATTAGCATATAAGGTGAGTGTAGTCAATGAACAATATCAATGGATCCTAATATGGATCATTAGCCTTGTAGAACTATGATATTGTAGGCCTTAGTATCTTTAGACTTAGACCCATCATCGTCATTAACGCATTCGTAACGTGCCTCTTATCTTATCCCATATGGCTATTCATGAACATAGGCTCTTAGTTTTCCGGAAAGTAGGAAAGTCATGGAGAGGTAAGGAAAATAATATCATAGGAATCATATAAGGATCATTAACTTTGTAGGAATATCATATCATGAGCTTTATGACTTCTAGACTTAGATTCATTATCAACATCGTCATACTCGTAACGTGTCTCTTTTCTTTATCTTGTGATGCTCTTTATAATCGTAGACTCATAGTTTTTGATACGTAGGAAAAATCATGAAGAAGGAAGGAATATCATATCATGGGATTCATGCCTTAGAAAGAAGGGACTAGCCTTACATACCTTTTTCGTTTAAGCAATCTAGCGTTCACTTTTTCTCCTTCGATGTCACGCCTCTACCTTCAAAAGAGGATCCGTACTAACATTAGTCAATCAACCATAAGAACGCACTACTATTTCTAGAGAAAATTGGGCAGTGTTTCCTTTGTTTCTACTACTTTGTCATGTTCTATTTTAACTCCCAACATTTACAACAACACTCACAATATCATATCAACATTTATCACTTATCTATATTTAGCAAAAACTACCATTTTTCTCCAATTTCTCCACATTTAATGGTTTTAGCTCATCATCATAATTTTGCTTACTTCACACCTATTCCATGGTCTATACGCCATTTATAACGTATTCATCATCACAACATATCAACGTTCATGGTTCCATTAAACTATCATTCAATTGTGACACTATTCACTCAGTAATGACCCATTTTATATGTTCTTCTACATTTCAAGCATCTTAGCTTTCCAATACCTTAAATAACATGATAAAGTCATGAAACATACCTTAGATGATGGTGGAACAAGCCTAGAGTGGAATCACTTCTTTAGCACCAAAACCCTTCTTCACCTCTTTTGGAATTTCTTGAAGGAGATGACTTCCAATTAGGTTTCATACACTTTGTTTCATAGATTTGGTGTTGATGATCATGATCTCCCTTTGATTCTCTTAAAATTTGTGGATGAAATGTTTGGATAAGTTCTAGAGGGTTCTTGAAGGTTGTAGATGAAATATGAATGAAAATGAATGAAAAAGTCACTTATAATAATCACAAATCTGATTTTTAATGAACAGTCGTCGGGGCGTACAATGGTCGTAAACCCCACTTTACGGGCCGTATACTGGTTTACGGTCCGTCCTCCATGGTCGTATTTAAGCATATCAGAAACAGAAAGGTTGGATGGAGGTCATGGCAGTTTACGACTCAGTTTACGGGCCGTATTTCGATTTACGGTCCGTATTCTGGGTCGTATTTTACCATTTCAACATTTAACAGAAAGTCAAAATTTTTGAAATGTTGAAGGACGATGGCACTTTACGGTCCGTAAATCACTTTACAGGCCGTAAATCACTTTACGACCACTGGCTGAACTGAAATTCTACAACTTTCTTATTTCCAAAAATTCATGAATCGTCATTCCCTACTCAGTAAGATATCGTACATTCATACTCTTCGTTGGTCTATTCATTGTACGTTCACGGAGAAATTTCCGAGGTGTAGCAGTAAGTTTCCAGAGCTTGTTTTAAGGTGAGTACATATATTGTCACAGCCCAACCAGCGGGCTATGACGGACGCCCAGAAGCAAACCTCCTAGATGCCACAATACATACATAACAAACCTGCTCATGCTCATTCTGGGCCACCTGAGGGCACTCACAACATAATCTGCTATCTGATAGGTATCATAAACTAGAGGATCACCGCCCTCAAAAGGTATATACATATAACCAAACAAGTGCTGAGTTGGGGTACAAGCCGACAAGGCTACCCGATAAAACTATATAACCAAACAAGTGCTGAGCGGGCCATACTGTCTGACTGAATATAAGTGTCTATGAGCCTCTACTGACATACTGGACATGATGCAGATAGGACAGGGCCCCTGCCCTACCCATAAACATCAAAACATATACCAGGTCTAGACGACAACTCCGGCAAGAGGGGAGTGCTCCACTGTCAAGTTGAAGAAGCAGCCTAAGGAAGCAATCTGTCTTCCTGGCTATCTGAACCTGCGGGAATGAACGTAGCCCCCCCGAGCAATAGGGGAGTCAGTACAGAAAATGTACCGAGTATGTAAGTCAGAAGAGTAACAACTCGTAAACTAAACTGACTGACCGAATGCATCTGTGAGTCTGATTATCTGAACATGTCTGCGTGAATGCATCTATATGTCTGCTTACTGGAAATGCCTCTGCGGGCGTATGATATGCATAGGTCATAGTGCCGAGGAACGTACGACCCGATCCATATCCCATATAGGCCCCTTCGGGCAGCCCATTCGGGCATAATAACATAATGGCCTTTTCGGGCATGATAATCATCATCACTGTGCACCAGCTGATCAGATGGTAATGTGTATATAACGCCTCGCCCTTTTCCCGTACCCCATACATACGGGTATACAATGCCATCTGGTCACGGGTCAATATGCACGTACGCAAATGAATGTAATGCATAAACATAAACTAACATTATCAGGATACAATATTTAAGACCTATGAACAGAAGGGACCATCATAGCAAGGGGTATAGGATCATCAAGAACTGAGATACTCCTAGTACTTCTAAGAGTAGAGTAATATGGAGACTTGATTACTCGTTGTTCGCTCATGTCATAGGATGATTCCAAAAAGAAAGAAAGGGAAAGCCTTAACATACCTGATTTATCTCCTACGAATTAACGCTTATTCTCCCGAACTTGCAAATCTACGCTCAAGAGAAATTATACTACCGTTAGACTTATCGTCATATGCCTATCTCAACTCCTTAAACCAAACTCCTTTAGAATCTGCCAAAATTCGGGCAGCATCTCCCCTGTTTATATGCCTAGCCCGAGGTCACAATCCAGCAACCAACAACAACAACAACAATACCAACATCAATACCAATATATTCCAAAAAACATCCCACACGATGTTTTTCAACATACAACAACAATATCCACTTCCTTTCTTCCCAATCAAGGAGCATAATCTCATTAACACACCAACAATGTTCGATACCATGAGATACATGTAAATCAGCGCAGCCACACGGTCACAACATGCTCAAAACAGTCCATAAATACAAAAACTACAACACGACACTTTATGACCTTTCCTCCATAACTATTTTCACTTTTAAGACTTGCTAAACCTTCAAATCAACTCAACATAAGAGATAGGATGAAGAACATACCTTATACTTCAAGAAATTCATCCATACCAACTTCCTTCAAGACCAAGCTTGCCGCAACATCAAGTAGAAGCAAGAACAATCACTTTTCATGGACTAGTTTGGTGTAATCTTGTTAAATTCTTGATTTAATGGGCTATAAATGTTTAGGGGTTATGTTGGGAAGTTTGTAGGACTATTGAGAATGTAAAAATGCTGAAAAAATGGAGTTAATGGGGGTATTTATACCCCTCATAAGTCGGTTCCACCGACCTTCTCAAGTGGGACCCGCGGAAGCCATTTGGCAGCTTGGAGTCTTTGTTGTAAAATGGCCATAATTCTTGATCCCGATACCGTATGAGGGCCCACGACCTATGGTTGGAAAGCTCTTTCAATTATCTACAACTTTCCGTTTGGTGTGTTTCCAAATTCCAAACTTATAATAGCGTTTTGGCCCCTCCAAGTCAGATCATCCGAAAACGTATCCTTAAATCATCCTTTTGGAGGGCTTATGCCCATATTTGGCTTAAGGGTCCTTCTTAAAATTTGCTCAACTTCCCATGTACTACTCATATCACTTTTCATATGTCCTTTATAAAACCCCAACATATGGTCCCTACCTTAACTTACGATTACGAGGGCTACTCGTCAAGTAACGTGTTAACTGATTTACTCCATACGGTATCCAAATGTCATATATATATATATATATTCTTATACTCTGATCATATAATCTTCATACCTGATCCTTGTATAACTTTGCTCTCCCTTGAGCTCATACTAGGCTGTCTACAGTCTTGGTGACACGAAATTTTTCGGGGTGTAACATCCTTCCCCCCTTAGAAAAATTCATCCCCGAATATTTAAAATAGTCTTGTAATCTGTCCCTGATCTCTTTTCTCTGGTACATCCCCTTATCGAATAATTCTTCCCGTTAACATATCACATTTAATCATACTATCGCCATAACAGGTATCCATTGGTTATTTACTCACTCTTTCCTACGCTTACTTCAATCTTTCTCCAAATCTTGTCGTCCATTCCTCGACTTTTAACCTTTTTAGATCCGCTCATACCCTTCATAGCCTTCTACTGAATTTACTAACATCATAGGTTTACAAACCTTTCTATACTCTCGTAGCTAATCTCTTTGTTCTTGAAACTCATAAGTCGGAAAACATGCTTCTGAAGAAATCAGTAACATACCTAGATACTGAACCACGGCGCTTCTGGCCTCTTAACTGAGGTCTGAACCAATTATGACCTCATGTACTTCGATAGCTCATATCTTCCTCATTTTTACCTTACTGACCTTTAAATCTCATAAATTGCCTCTTGATTCTCTCGTAACCCTCGCTCTGCAATTGTGTTAACTCTCTAACTTGTCGTAGCTCTGCTCAACGTAATCATCTTTGCATCAATGGAAAACATAAGTTCTGACTATACTTCTCTTTGCCGACAACTCCCGATCTGTAGGAACTAAGTAACCCCAATTCACTAATCTAACTTATATAAAATCATCTTAATATCTCTAGCATCCTAAAGTATAACAGGAACAACCTATATCTTTATGACATTCTTTAACTCAACCTTAACATATAATCAATTCCATAATCCTTTCTATAAATCATTTCTTTTGAGTTAGTCGTGAAAACATTCCCTTTATATTAAGCCTCAACAGAACTCATTTGTCAACTTTTCCTGAATCCCCCAATAGACCTTGTTCCTACAAAACCTCGAATGTAACCCATTTTAATCCTTCGGACTACTAATCATCTTCATCATAAACCATTCTTCATGCACACCAAGACTATCTTAAAACTCCCTTGCATTCCCTTAGATTTTCTTGTCATATCCTTCCCATTTTGTGGACATTAATGTCACGACCCAACCCCGTGGGCCGCGACCAGTGCCCTAGCTGGGCACCTATACGTACCCGATACCCAAATTAGCATATTATCAGAATAATAATATAGTAATAACATTAGTGGATGCTACAAAATTTAGCAGAAGAGTAGACTTGGCACACAGAAGCCGATAAGGCTATCATAAAACAAAACATCCCAAACATATGTACAGAACCCACACAGATGTATCCACAGAACTCTACAGAACATATCATAATCATAAGACGGGACAGGGCCCCGTCATACCCAGAACAAAGTACATATCCAGATAGCAGTGACAGACTGTACCAAAAGATGGGCTCTGAAGAAGGGAGCGCCCCAAAATAGCAGAAATGGGATCCTAAACGTGTGGGTCAGCAAACCTGTCGTCTGTACCTGCGCGGCATGAAAACGCAGCCCCCGAAGAAAGGGGGTCAGTACGAAATATATACTGAATATGTAAAGCGGAATCACAGAAGTCAAATCATAATGGTTACAGAATCCAGGGTGTCAAATGCATATTTCCAAAACAGACAGAATGCGTACAGAAACATATGTCATATCATATCATATCCGGTCCCTGCCACGGGACTCGGCAGACAGAATGTGGCCACCCTCCCGACGCTGGTGCCACTATACAGAGGAATCAGAAAAAGGGGCGTGGCCCCGTATCATATAATGTCATATCAAAATGGCCATAACAGATCAGATCAGAATAGGCGGACATGGCACATCATACTCCACAGACCCATGTACGCGTATACCTGCCCCCTCACATCGGGGCGCGGCGAACAATGCAGAGAATCACGCTTGACAACATATCCTGGCCCGGGATCAGTGTGGGAAATATTGGGACATCCACGAATGGAGTAGTGAGGAACTAATGCAATTTAAAAATATCATAAATGTTTTCAAAGACTCGATGAAGCGTATCAAAGCCAAACAGATCCAATGGAGTCGGACGGGATCATAATAAATGCATTTCGGATATCATAATAAATTACAGAAGTAAAACTTTTCCGAAGTCATTCCGGGTGTCAAAATAATTTATAAGATTTAATAGAATATTTAAATCAATGTTCGTTAGGCGATTAGTAGGGTAATCAAAACATTTCTTTCAAAAATCGCTTAAAAAGGAAGCTTTAGCATATTAGGGGCAAAACCGTAAATAGCGGGCCCGCCTTGGGACAAACAAGACGGCGGGCTCAAATTGTGCCCTCTAAGCATATAGTATCACCAAAAAAGGTTATACAGACATTCTATGACTTTCTGAATAATTTAGAGCAAAATTGCATAATTTCAGAAAAAGCGTATCAAAATGGTTCAATTCTACTGCAGGAAAAACTGAAATTTTGTCTTGCGGATTCCGAGGGCCAAGAGGTCCTTCGAGGCCCGGATCCGACCCTAACACACTAGGGGCATGCCAAGGGAAGAATTGGGTTTGCTTTACATACCTTTCACGCTCCTTAAGCTTTTCCAAATTCACTTCCCGTTTCGTCGAAAAACTGCAATTGGTCAAGTTTACCAATTGTAAGCTAAGAATACCAAAGTTCCAACTTAATGCATATTTGGCTACCGAAATTTCGGCAGCACTTCCCCTATACATATAGCACCCCGAGAATTCAACTCGGCTATAATTCATCAACAACAACCCAAACGACAACATCAATATCATCAATAAACATTAAAAACACAAATATCCTTCAACTAGTCATTTTTCTCACAGGTTGACATAATCTTCAATTCAACCCAAACTTTCGAACTAACATCATGATTTCACATCCATTATCACTCAAGATCATCACAATATAGATTTAGAGACATTTCATATCATTTTCCTTAAGATATACACTCGATATACATAATATACAACTTTCCGCCAAAATCATAACTTATGCAAAACACCAAATCTTTGGCATACAACTTCATAACAAGTTTCCAACTTCCAAATTCATCAATGATCATCTTAATTCACAACCAAACAACTTCATTTCTTTAATGTCGGAAAATCATACTAAAACGACATAAGTGTTTACATTCCAATTCAATACAAACTTATATCATTCTAACTTCATTTCCATGCCAAGCATTACAACAACACTCCAATACACTAAACAAACTTAATCCATTTCATTCCCAAGCCAAATATACCACACGGCCATATGCTTATTTTTCCATATCAACTAAATTCATCCAACTTTCAATTCCCATATGCATTTCATCACAATTACAACTAGAATATAACATAAATTCAACACAAATTGGCTATACAACATATATATACACACGGCTGCAAGCCATATACCAAACCCACATTGCAAACTTCCATTTTTCCATACAATCAACACATTTCTATATACTACAACACAATCAAAACTTCATAACACAATAAAAAGGTAGAAATTCTTACCTTTTCTTCAAGTCTTCTTCACTTGAACTTGTGTTCACTTTGAGGAATCTAATGCTTCCCACTCCAAACCAACTATACCAAGATGCAAAGGAACCTTGTCTTAGTAGGAAAACAACAAGAATTGAATTTTTAGAACAATATTTATGGTGGCTATTTTTGCACCTCAAACCCGAAATGGTCTTCTTTCTCTCCTTCTATTTTCTTTGTTGCTCTTATCTCTAATATCTTAAGTCTTCTATGGTATATGTAGTTGAAGTGCTTGGTCACATGACCAAGCACATGACCAACTAAAATTGGGCTTGGATCATGGCCTAATGTGGCCGGCCGTACACCCCTTTTTGGGCCTCACTTACAATTCAATTTTTGAGCCCAATAACTTATGGATCATATTTTATAATTCCCGAAACTAATTTCTAAAATTCCAAAATTACCCTTAACCTTGTCCCACACTTTCATGACTCTATTCTTTCATGCATAACTCCTACGTTCAACAAAATATCAAATTTGACCTCGTATCTCAAGAATCCATTATTTATCGAATTTTTCCAAACGTGTGAAAACACGGGATATAACATCCTCCCCCCCTTTAGAACATTCGTCCTCGAATGTAAAATTAATCTTATAGGGATGGAAAATACTTTGGGGGAGTTCATGCTTATAAAAGACACATGTGACATACGATTGATATAGAAATGAAATTAACCAGGAATTTAAGGTTACCTGTGGGCATAGGGAACAGATGAGGATATTTCTTCTTCATTTCCTCTTCGGCCTCCCATGTCATTTCCTCCCTATTCTCGTTCCGCCACAGTACCTTAACAGAGGCTACATCTTTATTCCGGAGCCTCCTTACCTGACGATCCAAAATAGATACGGGCTGCTCCTCGTACGATAGTTGCTCCGACACCTGAATATCATCCGCAGGGAAAATTCTGGAAGGGTCACCAATGCATCTGCGGAGCATAGAGACATGGAACACCGGATGTACCGCTTCCAAATCAGATGGCAAATCTAACTCATAGGCGACATTTCCAACCTTCCGAACAATCTGATAAGGCCCAATATAACGCGGACTGAGCTTACCCTTTCTGCCGAACCGCATCACGCCTTTCATAGGCGATACCTTCAGAAATACCCAATCGCCTACCTGAAACTCCAACGGTCGACGCCGTTTATCCGCGTATGACTTCTGTCGACTCTGGGCTGCCAACAGTCGCTCTCGAATAAGTTTCACCTTGTCCACGGCCTGCTGGACCATATCTGGGCCAATCAACTCTGTCTCGCCAATATCAAACCAGCCGATCGACGATCTGCATTTCCTGCCATATAAAGCCTCGTACGGAGCCATCTGGATGCTGGAATGGTAACTGTTATTATATGCAAACTCAATCAACGGCAGGTGATCATCCCAGCTGCCTCTGAAATCAATAATGCAGGCCCGCAACATATCCTCCAGCGTCTGTATAGTGCGCTCGGCCTGTCCGTCGCTCTGAGGATGAAAGGCTGTGCTCAGACTCACCTGAGTCCCTAGACCCTCCTGAAAAGACCTCCAGAAATGCGCCGTAAACTGGGCGCCTCTGTCAGAAATAATAGATAGAGGAACTCCGTGAAGCTTCACAATCTCTCTAATATAGAGCCTGGCATAATCCTCGGCGGAATAAGTAGTCCTGACGGGAAGAAAGTGGGCTGATTTCGTCAGCCTATCCACAACGACCCAGATGGAATCATACTTCCGTAGAGTGCGAGGCAAACCTGTAATGAACTCCATATTAATAACCTCCCACTTCCAAGTCGGGATTTCCATTTCCTGCAACAGTCCACCCGGCTTCTGATGCTCAATCTTGACCTGTTGACAATTAGGACACTGGGCGACGAACTCTACAATATCCCGCTTCATACCGTCCCACCAGTATAAGCATCGAAGATCATGGTACATCTTCGTAGACCCAGGATGGACCGAATAGCGAGCATAATGTTCCTCGCTCATGACCTGCTGCCGAAGGCCTGCAATATCAGGTACACACAACCTGCCTCTATATAACATAGTGTCGTCCGGTGAAAACTCGAACGGAGTCCTCTCCTTATCATAGGCTGTGTCCCTGTACCGAGCTAAGACAGGATCCTCGAACTGATGCCGCTTAATATCGTCCCTGATGGATGACTCAAAAACCCCTCGAACAGAAATCTGGGTATCTCCAGAATCGGCCAGACGAACCCCGAGACTAGCCAACTGCTGAATATCACGTGCTATCTCTCTCCTGTCTGGCTGTAAGTCGGCCAAACTGCCCATAGACTTCCGACTGAGCGCGTCTGCAACAACATTAGCCTTGCCCGGATGATACAAAATATCTACATCATAATCTTTCAGAAGCTCCAGCCACCTCCGCTGCAGCAAATTAAGCTCTCTCTGTCTGAAATATACTGGAGACTTTTATGATCAGTATAGATATCCACATGAACGCCATATAAATAGTGTCTCCATATCTTCAGAGCATGAATCACCGCTGCGAGCTCCAGATCGTGGGTAGGATAATTCTTCTCATGCTTTTTGAGCTGCCGGGAAGCATACGCTATAACTCTGCCGTGCTGCATCAATACACAGCCTAACCCCATGCCAGAAGCGTCATAATAAATAACATACCTGTCCGGTCCCTCTGGAAGAGTCAGAACTGGGGCTGTAGTCAGCTTCTCCTTCAACAACTGGAAGCTCCGTTCACAAGCGTCAGACCACTGGAACTTAGCTCCCTTCTGAGTCAGCCTTGTCAAAGGCGATGAAATCGAAGCAAACTTCTCCACAAACCTCCTGTAATAACCTGCTAGCCCCAGGAAACTGCGTACCTCTGTGGGCGTCGTAGGTCTAGGCCAATTCTTCACGGCCTCAATCTTCTGTGGGTCCACCCGGACACCATCAGCTGCAATAACATGCCCCAAGAAAGCCACTGAAGACAGCCAGAATTCACACTTAGAAAATTTCGCATATAATTTTTGATGCCGGAGTACCCCTAATACCGATCTCAGATGATCTGCGTGCTCCGCCTCAGACCGAGAATAAACCAGGATATCATCAATGAATACAATTACGAACTTATCCAAGAATGGCCTGAATACCCGGTTCATCAAATCCATGAATACTGCGGGGGCATTAGTAAGCCCAAAAGACATAACCCGGAACTCATAATGCCCATATCGGGTCCGAAAAGCTGTCTTAGGGATATCGGCCCCTCGTACTCGTACCTGGTGATAACCGGATCGAAGATCTATCTTCGAAAAACACTTAGCGCCCTGCAGCTGATCAAACAAATCATCAATCCTGGGGAGGGGGTATTTATTCTTTATAGTTACCTTATTCAGCTGCCGATAATCAATACACATACGCAGCGACCCGTCCTTCTTACGCACAAATAATATCGGGGCTCCCCAAGGCGAAGTACTGGGTCTGATGAAGCCCTTATCCAACAAATCTTTCAGCTGCTCCTTCAACTCCTTTAACTCTGCAGGCGCCATTCTATACGAGGAATAGAGATAGGCTGAGTGTCTGGGAGTAAGTCAATAGAGAAGTCTATCTCCCGCTCTGGAGGAAGACCTGGAAGCTCGTCGGGGAAAACATCTGGAAACTCATTAATCACGGGGACTGACTGAAGTGTCGGCGTCTCTGCGTCCAAGTCTTGCACCCGAACCAGATGATAGATATAACCCTTTCTGATCATTTTCTTTGCCTTATGGTATGAAATAAACTTACCTTTCGGCGATGCTGTATTACCAGCCCAATTTATAACTGGCTCCCCGGGAAACTGGAAGCGAACTACCTTATTCTGGCAGTCAACATTAGCGTAACAGGAAGCTAGCCAATCCATACCCATAATAACATCAAATTCAGTCATATCTAACTCTACCAGATCTGCCTTAGTGTCACGGTCACAAACAATCACAGAACAGTCTTTATAAACCTGTTTCGCTACAACAAAATCCCCTATCGGTGTGGCTACCTCAAATGGCTCTATAGGTTCAGACATAATACCAATTTTACCGGCAACAAGGGGTGAAATATATGATAAAGTCGAACCTGGATCAATTAGTGCATACACAGATCGAGAGAAGACCAATAAAGTACCTGTGACGACATTAGGAGATGCCTCCTGATCCTGGCGGCTGGCCAAAGCATAAATGCAGTTCGAAGGACCGCTAATACCAGAAGCTCCACCACGGCCTCTGCCGCGACCTGCTAGTGCTGGAAAACCCTGCCCCGTAGGGCGCATACCACTGACGACGATGAAGACCCAGCGACTGATCCGGTAGGATGCGCTGCACCACCCGAACTACCCTTATACGGGCAATCTCTCACAGAATGGCCCTGACGACCACAAGAAAAGCATGCACCGGTGGCTCTGTAGCACTCTCCCGGATGATATCTGCCACAAAGAGAACACTGAACCCTGGGTGGCCTCATCTGACCAGAACCCCTATCTGTCCGCCAACCTGAAGCCCTGGAGCTCTGGCCTGCTCCTGAATACCCTGGGCTATCAAATCTGCGACCGGTAGACTGGGATGTGCGCTCTGCGCCGGCTGAGATGAAAATCTGCTAGGCTGCTGCGGCTGTTAGGGCTGTCTGCCCCGAAAATCTCCAGATGACCTAGCCCTCTTGGGCTGTCTCCGATCCTGGCCCCTGCCAGGCTGGTGTCCTCCTCTGCCCCGATCCTCCATGCCCTGGGCGTGGGCCTGAATACGGGCAATGTCCATACCGGGCTGGGCAGCCAATACTAAACAGCTATCAACAAAATACCGGTCCAGCCCCATAATATATCTGTGCATCCGGTCCGCCATAGTAGTCACCACAGTAGGTGCATATCGGGCCAAAGAATCAAACTCCAAACTATAGTCCCGGACACTGTGGCCCTTCTGCCTCAATAATAAGAATCTATCAGATCTGGCTCGTCGCAACTCTGGGGGCAGAAAATGTCCAAGAAATGCCTGATAAAAATCGCCCCAAACCGCTGGGGGAGTGCCGTCCCCTCTGGATAGCCCCCATGACTCGTACCAGTTTGCCGCCACATCATATAACCGGTACGAAGCTAACGCGACTGACTCTGTCTCGGAAGCATTAATCAAATCTAGAGTGCGCCGCATCTTCCTGATAAACTCCTCAGGATCCTCCTCGGGCTTTGTCCCGAAGAACTCTGGAGGACTACAAGTCAAAAACTCACGGGCTCTCGAACTATCACGCCTGACTGCCCGGTCACCTCCCAGTCCATGCCCCTGAACCTGCCCTGCCACAAGTCTGGTCAGCAACTGGACTGCCTCCCTCATAGACTGATCCTCAGTGCCTGGCCGTGGAGCTGGAGGCTCAGGTACTGGAACTGCGGGAGCTGGCGGTGGAGCCGCCCCCGATCTACAGCTACGGCTGCCCCTATCTCCTCCACGAGTGGCGGTGTAAAAGAACCCTCTGTCTGGGGCAAAGTCTCCGGAGCAATATGTGCCTGGGCCCTGGTAATCCTCTGGACCCGGCTAGTCTCTCCCAAGGCTGCTGACTTGGCCTTTTGGGCCGCTGTTGCC
Organism: Lycium barbarum; assembly: GCF_019175385.1. Classification (NCBI taxonomy): domain Eukaryota; kingdom Viridiplantae; phylum Streptophyta; class Magnoliopsida; order Solanales; family Solanaceae; genus Lycium; species Lycium barbarum. The sequence goes on along the minus strand of NC_083339.1, from coordinate 103,504,894 downwards.
TTTTTTGGAGGCATATCTGCAAACATAGCCACTCGTTAGGGAGGGGTCATCCTGATAACACACCTCTATCGCACGATCTAAGACAGAAAGAAGGGTAGTATCCTAAATGCCCTGTAGCCTCCTGTTTATAGGCGTGGTGCACAACACACCGATAAACAAGACTCTACTAGACACGGTCTGTGGACATTCCGAGGACGAACTGCTCTGATACCACTTTTGTCACGACCCAACCCCGTGGGCCGCGACCAGTGCCCTAGCTGGGCACCTATACGTACCCGATACCCAAATTAGCATATTATCAGAATAATAATATAGTAATAACATTAGTGGATGCTACAGAATTTAGCAGAAGAGCAGACTTGGCACACAGAAGCCGATAAGGCTATCATAAAACAAAACATCCCAAACATATGTACAGAACCCACACAGATGTATCCACAGACCTCTACAGAACATATCATAATCATAAGACGGGACAGGGCCCCGTCATACCCAGAACAAAGTACATATCCAGATAGCAGTGACAGACTGTACCAAAAGATGGGCTCTGAAGAAGGGAGCGCCCCAAAATAGCAGAAATGGGATCCTAAACGTGTGGGTCAGCAAACCTGTCGTCTGTACCTGCGCGGCATGAAAACGCAGCCCCCGAAGAAAGAGGGTCAGTACGAAATATATACTGAATATGTAAAGCGGAATCACAGAAGTCAAATCATAATGGTTACAGAATCCAGAGTGTCAAATGCATATTTCCAAAACAGACAGAATGCGTACAGAAACATATGTCATATCATATCATATCCGGTCCCTGCCACGGGACTCGGCAGACAGAATGTGGCCACCCTCCCGACGCTGGTGCCACTATACAGAGGAATCAGAAAAAGGGGCGTGGCCCCGTATCATATAATGTCATATCAAAATGGCCATAACAGATCAGATCAGAATAGGCGGACATGGCACATCATACTCCACAGACCCATGTACGCGTATACCTGCCCCCTCACATCGGGGCGCGGCGAACAATGCAGAGAATCACGCTTGACAACATATCCTGGCCCGGGCTCGGTGTGGGAAACATTGGGACATCCACGAATGGAGTAGTGAGGAACTAATGCAATTTAAAAATATCATAAATGTTTTCAAAGACTCGATGAAGCGTATCAAAGCCAAACAGATCCAATGGAGTCGGACGGGATCATAATAAATGCATTTCGGATATCATAATAAATTACAGAAGTAAAACTTTTCCGAAGTCATTCCGGGTGTCAAAATAATTTATAAGATTTAATAGAATATTTAAATCAATGTTCGTTAGGCGATTAGTAGGGTAATCAAAACATTTCTTTCAAAAATCGCTTAAAAAGGAAGCTTTAGCATATTAGGGGCAAAACCGTAAATAGCGGGCCCGCCTTGGGACAAACAAGACGGCGGGCTCAAATTGTGCCCTCTAAGCATATAGTATCACCTAAAAAGGTTATACAGACATTCTATGACTTTCTGAATAATTTAGAGCAAAATTGCATAATTTCAGAAAAAGCGTATCAAAATGGTTCAATTCTACTGAAGGAAAAACTGAAATTTTGTCTTGCGGATTCCGAGGGCCAAGAGGTCCTTCGAGGCCCGGATCCGACCCTAACACACTAGGGGCATGCCAAGGGAAGAATTGGGTTTGCTTTACATACCTTTCACGCTCCTTAAGCTTTTCCAAATTCACTTCCCGTTTCGTCGAAAAACTGCAATTGGTCAAGTTTACCAATTGAAAGCTATGAATACCAAAGTTCCAACTTAATGCATATTTGGCTACCGAAATTTCGGCAGCACTTCCCCTATACATATAGCACCCCGAGAATTCAACTCGGCTATAATTCATCAACAACAACCCAAACGACAACATCAATATCAACAATAAACATTAAAAACACAAATATCCTTCAACTAGTCATTTTTCTCACAGGTTGACATAATCTTCAATTCAACCCAAACTTTCGAACTAACATCATGATTTCACATCCATTATCACTCAAGATCATCACAATATAGATTTAGAGACATTTCATATCATTTTCCTTAAGATATACACTCGATATACATAATATACAACTTTCCGCCAAAATCATAACTTATGCAAAACACCAAATCTTTGGCATACAACTTCATAACAAGTTTCCAACTTCCAAATTCATCAATGATCATCTTAATTCACAACCAAACAACTTCATTTCCTTAATGTCGGAAATCATACTAAAACGACATAAGTGTTTACATTCCAATTCAATACAAACTTATATCATTCTAACTTCATTTCCATGCCAAGCATTACAACAACACTCCAATACACTAAACAAACTTAATCCATTTCATTCCCAAGCCAAATATACCACACGGCCATATGCTTATTTTTCCATATCAACTAAATTCATCCAACTTTCAATTCCCATATGCATTTCATCACAATTACAACTAGAATATAACATAAATTCAACACAACTTGGCTATACAACATATATATACACATGGCTACAAGCCATATACCAAACCCACATTGCAAACTTCCATTTTTCCATACAATCAACACATTTCTATATACTACAACACAATCAAAACTTCATAACACAATAAAAAGGTAGAAATTCTTACCTTTTCTTCAAGTCTTCTTCACTTGAACTTGTGTTCACTTTGAGGAATCTAATGCTTCCCACTCCAAACCAACTATACCAACATGCAAAGGAACCTTGTCTTAGTAGGAAAACAACAAGAATTGAATTTTTAGAACAATATTTATGGTGGCTATTTTTGCACCTCAAACCCGAAATGGTCTTCTTTTTCTCCTTCTATTTTTTTTGTTGTTCTTATCTCTAATTTCTTAAGTCTTCTATGGTATATGTAGTTGAAGTGCTTGGTCACATGACCAAGCACATGACCAACTAAAATTGGGCTTGGATGATGGCCTAATGTGGCCGGCCATACACCCCTTTTTGGGCCTCACTTACAATTCAATTTTTGAGCCCAATAACTTATGGATCGTATTTTATAATTTCCGAAACTAATTTCTAAAATTCCAAAATTACCCTTAACCTTGTCCCACACTTTCATGACTCTATTCTTTCATGCATAACTCCTACGTTCAACAAAATATCAAATTTGACCTCGTATCTCAAGAATCCATTATTTATCGAATTTTTCCAAACGTGTGAAAACACGGGATATAACAATTAAGTTCCCCTACTGGAATGTCGTTCAATTTCTTTTCTTCCCCACGAAATATTTTCAGTCCAGTCTTAAAAGATACTCTTTAGTTACTCTATTCATTTGCTGACTTGCCTTCAGATTTTTTTAATCTTATTCCCACAACAATTCTTACTTCGAACTATCTCTATAATCCATTCACAATACAACATCTACCGCATATTATTTCAGTCCTTGTGCTCGTACCCAAGCTTACTCGATTCCCCCCTTAAAGGCTTTACCTTATGGTGCTGTATTCCATTGCCATTAATTTCATCCCATAATAATCCTTTCGTCATCGCTTTTGTTCTTTCACTTACGAATCCTTCAAGTTACCTACTTGTCATTACCCAAAAATACTACTTTAAATCTCAAATCTTGCCTATAATAATCCCTAGGGATACTCGAAATAATGATGTACCCAACTATCTGTTAAGCTGGAATAGTACTTTTTATTCCAATAATTAATGCCCAATGTCTACTTGTAATGTCATCTTCATCTTATCATTCCATATCATCTTGTCCCATACTTTCCCATAAATCAATATGTAACAATCATAGACGTATAATCTTCCTGATCTCCTAAATCTTTGGTCCTTGTCCTTCTTTAGCTTAGCTCATTTTGTCCCGTAATTTTTCTTAACCACTTGTTTGCATCATAGCTAGACATTATAGTCCTTCTAGTGTTCTACTGGTTCTTGTTCTTATCATGAAATCCTCACAAAGTACCCCCTTTCCTTTCTTCTTTCGTCGACTCTTCATCTTCTTTTATGATACTACAACTTATACACACACACACACACACACACACACACACACACACACACACACACACACACATATATATATATATATATATATATAAAGATATATATACATCTCGACTTTCTCGGTTTTCTTCATGATCGCATCCTTCACACAACCACTGTCTTATAATTTCAATTTGTGTTTCTTTGGGCAAGCCTACCGAGTCGTTAAACTTCTCCTTGTTGTCGGCGGCTACATAATTCCCTTTAACCATTTCGTTAACACCTCCTCCTTCCTTTGGTCCTCATAGTTTCTTTTACTTGCCAAATGTCTGTTTCCATTAGTCATCCTTTACTCTTAGGTTAGGAAGCTTTGGAGTGTTTCGTTATGAGTGCGAATTCCTTTTGTCGCGGAAAGTCTCTTCTTGAGATGCTTTCTTCCCTTAAATAGTCGTACCAATCATGGGTTCATATCCATCCTCCTGGCTAAATCTCAAGAGTTAAAATTTCCTCATTGCTCTCATAAGACTTATTTATTTCTTCTTAAGGATGCACCTTTGCCCATTATTTACAACCTTCTTAGTTCTGGTTATAAGGACGTATAGGTTGGTTTCGGAGTCCTTACATTCATCCTTTGTCACGTAAAACCTTACTCTATCTCCCGTTGATTTATGTAAACTTGATCCTATCGTCTGCTTTCCTGCTTTCATCCTAACCTTTTCCTCAATTATATATTATCTGACCCTCAATGGGTATATGTTTTCCTTGTCCAACTTTCTCCCTCCTTCATGATATCATAACCTTCTTTTTCCTAATGCTCCTTCTCATATTGTTGGTCGAGTTACCGCTATCTGACTTTAATTCTCGAGAAAACCCAATCCCGATTCTCTCTGTAGCGCTTGCTACCTCAATTTTGACATACAGCACAATCAATACTTTTAACATGTCGTAACATCAATCATAGGGGTATACATAATACTCAATGTAACCACTCGTGACTTATTTTTAATCTCTTTTCAACACCTTTTCTTGCGAGATATCCCGTTGCCATTTGATTTTGTCCTGAATTTGTAGCTTTAATGCATCTCCCCTCTTTTGACCAACTAGCTAGACTCATACCTCACAATCATTTCGAAATTCTAATTGCAAAGCTCTTATGCTCCTAATTTCCCTCGGGCTATTCTGGTTTCTCATATTCCCTTTTTCGTATATCTAAATCTATAGGTCTTCCTAACATATCTTTCTACATCCTAACTGTGAATCCCGACGATGTAACTTTACTTAGAAATCTTTACTTGTACTTGTACCCTGTCTCCTTGTCTAAAAGAATCAACCTCACATCCTTTACCCTCATGTAGCAACTGAATTGATCCTTGTGATATTTTATCTTTACTTGTACACCTACTCTCTTCTCTCTTTACACATAAATCGACATCGCACCTAATTTCTCTATCGTCAAATAACCTTCACAATACCCGTCTGAAAAAAATTTGAGGTGAAGTCTTCTTATAAGGATTAGCTAGAAATACACCATATATTCCTAGGGTTGATACAATCTCTACTCCTTCGTCGGCCAAGCAACATCACATTTAGAAGTTGTATAAGCAATCCAGAAAACAATCATAAATGCAAACCAACTTACCTAATCATTTCTCATTCTTGAGTTCAAGGTCATCATTAATACCCGAAGTAACTTGGCCATCATGATTCTCAGAATAGTACCAATTATCAAGTACGTAAAATCCCCTTGAAGTCGAATGACTGGTGACTTCTAAATCCCAATGTAAACCCACATCATATAGGGAAGTCTGATAAACAAGTCTGTGTGGCTGTCATTAACCCGTCCTGATCTTATGTAGATATATATATAAACTTCTAGAGTAAAATATTTTTCCTTACTCATTAACTTTCTTTCCCCTATTAATATCTCTTTGTTATCTCTTACTCACCAATCTATAAATCGTAATACTGCACTTGAATTCTTAGTGTCAACTTTCCCTATACCTTGAATAATCTCAATTCTCCGAAATGTCGAATGCAATTATCCCAACTCCTTTAATTACTAATCATTTTCCCCCCTCCAGGGTTCTTTCCTTAAATTAAATTACAATCATTCTAAAACTTCTCTTTGAAGGCATCTCATAATTGTTCATTCAATCACGACTTACCAAACATCCGATTGTCGCATTTTTCCTTCATTCTTTCTCTATAGCATAGACATTCAAACAATTCAATTTGTAAAAATTTTGGCAGAGTTTCCTCTATACTTCTTACTGCCTCATTCCTGCTCACAGCCCTGAAAACACATCCAATGCCTCACAGGGCGACCACAATACCCGTAACATTTAGCTCAGGTTCTCATATCAAAGTCTATCAATATCAATAAGGCAGGAAACATACCTTTCGGAGTAACAACTTCAATTCTCATCAATTATTTCATAGCGGCGTAATTAACTACTCATCCACAATCAAAACATTTAGGATTAGAATCAGGGATATCGCATCCTATAGTTTAGCTCTGCGGCACGATCTAAGATGAGAAAGAAGGGTCAATCGTTCCTAAATGCCCTGGAGCCTCTTGTCTATAAGTGTGGCGCGCTTCACACCCATAAACAAAACTCTACGGACACGGATCATAGACACACCCTAGGACGAACTGCTCTGATACCACTTTTGTCACAGCCCAACCGGAGGGCTATGACGGACACCCAGAAGCTGACCTCCTAGATGCCACAATACATACATAACATACCTGATCATGCTCATTATAGGCCACCTAAGGGCACTCACAACATAATCTGCTGTTTGATAAGTATCATAAACTGGAGGATCACCGCCCTCGAAAGGTATATACATACATGCATCACTAAACTGAGCTGGGGTACAAGCCGACAAGGCTACCCGATAAAACTATATAACCAAACAAATGCTGAGCGGGCCATACTGTCTGACTGAATATAAGTGTTTACGAGCCTTTACTGACATACTGGACATGCTGCGGACGGGACAGGGCCATTGCCCTACCCATAAATATCAAAATATATACCAGGTCTAGACGACAACTCCGGCAAGAGAGGTGTTACACCTCAAACAATGTTCTGTTGATGCACAAGTGAATAGACTAGTGAAGAGTACGAGTATACGGTATTTTGATATGTGAGAAATGACATTCGATGACCTTAGATGAGATTTCAAAGATGTTAGAGATAAGGGATGAAAATTGGCCAAGAGAAGGCAAGGCATACGATAGATATTGGAGAGGAATTATGAGTTAACGAGGACTTTACGATGTCTTAGAGAAGAGTGATAATGTCCCTTAGATTGGTATTGAGGTGTTGAACAAGTACTAAGAAGGTTCCATAAGGATTGGAGATCAAACGAGTCGACGAAACGAGCTTCGGAATCACTGGGGATTATACGGCAAAACATACTGCCGTATAAATTATACGGTCCGTATAATCAGCCCAGAATGTCATACCTTTCTGGATCAAACATACGACCAAACATACGACCCGTATAAAATGTACGGACCGTATGTTGGTCCGTATATATTGTCGGGGACAGTTTTGGATCATTAAATAAGGGACCAAGTCTTATTTCATTTCACTTCCATATCACACCCCTTCTCTCTAAAACATCTCTCTACATTTATTTCACAAGAATTCAAAGGTTATTAGTGATCAACAACATAAATTGAGTGCATCAAGTGTAAGAAATCTCATTAGAGATGAACTAGGGTTTTTACTCAAGTGAAGTATTACCAACCAAGGCTTGTTCCCACAACATCTAAGGTAAGATTTATCGTATTTCTATGTTGTTTAAGGTATTTGAGAGTTGCAATACTTGGATTGTAGAAGGATATAGAAAAATGGGTCATGAATGTGGAATAGTGCCATTTTGAGTAATAACTTGAATTGAGTCATGATTCTTAATGTGTTGTGATATAAATATGTTATAAATGATGTTGAGAACATGGGATGATCAAATGTATATGAATGAATGTAGTCGTGTGTTATGACCATGGATATGGGTGATTGAAAGTGAATTGAGAAATGTGGATGAATAAAGATTATTGTTAGGATATTTTGAATGTATTATTGGCGTTTGGGAGTTGATATATGCTATGGAGGATTGTTGTATAAATAAAGGAGATGCTGTCCGATTTTCTCTAGTTTTAGTCGTGTATGCTAGCTATCAATTCTAATGATAGTATGACTTTAATGAAGGTAGAAACGTGAGCTTCGGAGGAGAACGTGCAAGTGGTAAATAGTTGAACGGAAAGGTATGTAAGGCTAACCCTTCTTTCATAAGGCATGGTTCTTTGGCCAACCATCTAAATCTTCTATAAGACTATGATATCCTTCAAATGATTCTATTTTTCGAGCTATTGAGCTTATGATCCTCGATACATATTACGATTGTACTAAGTTCCTCCGATGACGAGTAAGCCTATAAAGATAAATGTAATGAATGACGATAATAGTGATAATGATATTGATGACGACTATAATGGTAATAGTGATGACGATAACGATGATGATGATGATAGGGATGATAATAGTAGAGATGCTTATGAGCTATTATGTATATGTATCTATGCATGGCTATTATGGAGCCCCGAGCTTATAAGGCCGGGTAGAATATGTATGTATGTTTATGTAACGCGCGTGCACCACTGCAGTTGGGTACGGATAACACTGAGCCTTGGTAGGGCCAGGTATGTATAACACTGAGCCTTGGTTGGCCAGGTATGTATGATCACCGAGCCTAGCTATGGTCGGGTACGCGAAACACCGAACCTTCGCGGTCGGGTATGCTATGTAAATGATATGTGTATGATAAGAATATGTACATGCTATGGATAGGTATATGATATAGATATGAGTATGAAATACGAATATGATATGATTATGAATAAGAATATGTACATGATATGAATAAGAATAAGGTATGTAAATGAGTACGGATGTGAATATGGATGTGGATATGGATGTATGTACATAATTACGCACTCGAAATGGAAAGTTCCCATGTAAGGCAAGTAAGTGCTTATGACGATGACTCCACTATCTCTCATCTTATGCTATTTCTTATGTTGCTTATTATGCTTCTATATTGATATTGATCATGCTTTACATACTCAGTACATTCTTCGTACTGACGTCCTTTTGTTTGTGGATGCTGCGTCATGCCCGCAGGTGCAGAGAGAGACAGACTTGATCCATAGCTACATTCTCAGAGACTACATAGGAGAGCTCCACTTCATTCGAAGCTATAGCTTTTGGGTACTTATTATTTTGTGTACATAATTATAGGCATAGCAGGGTCCTGTCCCGCTTATATGATATGTTATACTCTCCTTAGAGGCTTGTAGACATGTGTATGTGGTTAGATGTGTTTGGCCTTGTTGGCCTATATTTTGGATTTCATTTTGTTAGCCTCGTCGGCTTATGTACAAAAATATGGGCATAGATGTCAATGACTATATAAATGTATTGTTGTCCAATGGGACTAGTACGATTGATGAATAGAAATATATGTTTTATTATGTGGCTCACCTAGATGTAAGTAAGTGTAAGCTAAGGGGGTGCCCGGGTGGGCTAGCACCGGGTGCCCGTCGCGGCCCTCCGGTTGGGTCGTGACAAGAGGAGTGGTCCACTGTTAAACTGAATAAGCAACCTAAGGATGCAGTCTGTCTTCCTGGCTATCTGAACCTGCAGGCATGAACACAGCCCCCCCTCCCCCTGAGCAATAGAGGAGTCAGTACGAAAAAGGTACCGTATGTAAGGCAAAAGAATAACATACACATAGGAGTCATAAAGAAAATCTGAAACTCGTAAACTAAACTGACTGACTGAATGCATCTATGAGTCTGATTATCTGAACATGTCTGCGTGAATGCATCTATATGTCTGCTTACTGGAAATGCCTCTGTGGGCGTATGATATGCATAGGTCATAGTGTCGAGGAACGTACGACCCGATCCATATCCCATATAGGCCCCTTCGGGCATAATACCATAATGGCCCCTTCGGGCATAATAATCATCATCACTGTGCACCAGCTGATCAGGTGGTAATGCGTATATAACGCCTTCTGTTCACGGGTCAATATGCATGTATGCAAATGAATGTAATTGTCACGACCCTATTAGGGGCCGTGACGGGTACCCGGGGCTAACCACCGAGCACCACCCGTTTCCTTACTCGTCGTAGTCATTCCACACTTCTTTACCATTCACATACTCGTAGTCACAAAACAACCACTTTTCATTTGAAAACATAATTGATTTTATATACATAAGCCCTTCGGCTATCAAAATAATAATATATACAATCATAGCATCGTGAGACCATACTACCCACACATGCGTATCTACGAGCCTCTACTAGAGTACTAGACATATGGACGGGACAGAACCCTAGTCAGCTGACAGCTCCTATGAGTCAGGATCAAGCTCACCTCCCTATCTACCTGTGGGCATGAACACAGCGTCCAAAGAAAACGGACGTCAGTACGAAAATTATACTGAGTATGTAAGACAAGAACTAAATAAACGTAATAGAAGAATCATGAGCCATAAGAGGAAGGTATAACCTGCATGAGTTTCGTAAGTGAATGCATTTCATACATATATCATATACTTATATACTCATATTACATATGTCATCACAGCACATATATCATCACATCATAATCCTTATCGTTAACCCTCGTCCAGGTAACCATCATATGCCGCCCACTAGTGGTGTCGTGTCTGGCCCTCTAGGCACGGTGGAATCACAAGCAGCCCGCATTAGCGGTGACATGTCCGACCGTCTAGGAACAGTGTAATCATAAGCAGCCCGCATTAGCGGTGACATGTACGGCTATCTAGGCATAGTGTAATCACATCGTCATATAACCATCGTAGTTCAACATTTTCATACATAGCATAGGTGGGTTATAAGCTCACATTATTGCTCATTTCATAGACATATCATGACTTAGTATAATTATACATTTATCATTAAAGAAATACATTAGAACTTGAAGGCAACCATGGGTATATCGGGGTGACATAAGGTTGTGAACCCCCGATTCCATTATGGAGCACTTATAAGTATTCTGCCTCACCTCGAAGGAAATAGTGTATAAGGTGAGTGTATACAAATAGAAACATCGATGAAACCATACTTAGAATTATTAGCTTCATGGACATCTTGTATTACACTAGGATTCCTCATACTTATATTCATCATCATCATTATCATGCTCGTACCGTATTTCCTTTCTTAATCATGTACGTATGTAGCTTCGTATATTCATGGACTCATAGTCTCCATCGTATAGGATGATCATGGAAAATTAGGAAGATTCATGCCTTAGAAAGAAAAGATTAGTCTTACACACCTTTTTCGTTGAACTAATCTATCGCGTGCTTGCTCTCCTTCAATGCCCACGTATCTACCTTTAAGAGAAGTCGCATGAACATTAGCTAATCGATTACTTAAACGTACTTACTAAAGCTAAGGAAAATTGGGCAGCATTTCCTTTGTTTATATGACTTCCTCCATATTCCATATCAACTCCCAAACATCCGTAACATCATTCATAATATCATAAATAACAATCATCATCTATCTGCATTATCCACATTTCGCAATTTTACTTCAATTTCCCCATAATCATAGTCATAATTCACTATTATATTTTTTCCCATATCATACTCATTCCATATTCTAAATGTCATTCATAACCTACTTACAATCACAACATATCCATATTCATGATTCATTTCAAACTACTACTCAACAATAGCACTATTCCCACATTTATGACCCACTTTCTATATTCTTCTACAATCCAAGTGTTTCAACTTCTCAATATCTTAAACATCATGAAAATATCATAAAACTTACCTTGGATATTGTAGGAACAAGCGGCACCAAAACCCTAGTTCACTTCTCTTGAAATTTCTTGGCTTAGATGACTTTAATGTGCTTCACACTCTTGATTTTTGTTGGTTTGATGAAGTTGATCATCAATTTCCTTTGGTTTCTTGTGGATGAAGAGCGGAGAATATTATAGAGAGTTCTTGACTTGTGTAGGAGAGAAATGAAATAAAATGAACTTGGGTCTCCTTTTAATAACTTAAAATCTGATCCCGTCGGACAATTATACAGACACTTATACGGTCTGTATAAACGTATACGGTCCGTATAAGTGACCGTGAAATGGACCCTTCAGTTTCTCTTCTCTGTGACCATTATACGGCACATTATACGGTCCGCATAAATTTATACGGTCCGTATAAGTGACCGTATAATCCCACCAGTGAGGGACCTTCACTGTGATGGTTCTGTGGTCTATTATACGGATAATCGACCGTATAACCCATCAGTTCACCGAGTCTTATTTTTGCCACTTCGTTTGATCTCCGATCGTTATGGAACCTTCTTAACACTTGTTTAGCACTTCAATAACAATCTAAGGGTTGTTATAACTCTTCTCCAAAACGTCTTTAAATTCTCATTAATTCGATACTCGAAATTCTTGCCCGACGCACAACATATAACCTGCTTTCCTTAACAACTTTCTTCCCTTACCTTAAATGTCTTTCAAATCTCTATTAGGGTCATCAAATGCTATTCCTTACTTGTCAAAACACCGTATATGTCGTACCCTTCGTTGGCCTATTCACTGTATGCTGATGGGAAATTTTCCGAGGTGTAACATTCCTCCCCCCTTTTGGAACATTTGTCTTCGAATGTTAAACACTATGGAGTTCTACAAAAATTTGCCAGAGTTTCCCCTATAATATGGCACTTCCATCCTGTCACAACAACCCATAATAACATTGCCTCATAGGGCTACAACACAATAGCAATATAAATTGGCCACACACGACCCATATGCATAAAAAGGAAACGTACATACCTCATAATCTCGATGTCTCATCATGGATCTCTTCCGGGGACTGAAATAAGTGCGGATATGTGGACTTCATCTTCTCTTTCGCCTCCCAAGTCATCTCTTCCCGAATGTTATTTCGCCATAAGGCCTTAACTGAGGCCACTTTCTTGTTTCGAAGTCTCTGTACTTGCTTGTCTAAGATGGCAATAGACACTTCTTCGTATGTTAGCTTTTCTGTCACTTGAAAATCATCAATCGGAACAATTCTCGTAGGATCTCTAACACACTTGCGGAGCATTGAGACATGAAAGACTGGATGAACTGATTCAAGCTCTGAAGGCAAGTCCAATTTGTACGCTACTTCACCCACCTTGCGGATGATTTTATAAGGCCCAATGTATCGTGGACTTAACTTCTCTTTCTTACCAAATATCATCACCCCTTTCATTGGCGACACTTTAAAAAATAACCAATCATCAACCTGAAATTCCAAGTCTCGCCGGTGGTTGTCCGCATAAGATTTTTGGCGACTTTGGGCTATCAACAGTTGATCTCGGATCACCTTGACTTGTTCCACTGCTTGTTGGATCAATTCAGGGCCTATTAATTATACTTCTTCTATTTCAAACCATCCAATTGGAGACCTGCACTTTCTTCCATATAAAGCTTCATATGGCGCCATTTGGATACTGGAATGGTAGCTATTGTTATATGTGAACTCAATCAGAGATAAGTGATCATCCCAACTACTACCAAAGTCCAGTACACAAGCCCGTAGCATATCTTCCAAAGTCTGAATAGTATGTTCAGCTTGCCCATCTGTCTGCGGATGAAATGCCGTGCTAAGCTTCACTTGATTACCTAGACCCTCTTGAAAAGACTTCCAGAATTTGGCTGTAAACTGGGCTCCTCTATCTGTGATAATGGATATCAGTATACCGTGGAGTCGCACAATTTCCTTGAGATACAACCCTGCATAGTCTTCCGCTTAATATGTGGTTCTGACTGGAAGAAAATGAGCTGCTTTTGTTAATCTGTCCACAATCACCCATATGGAATCATACTTGCCTCGGGAACTAGGTAACCCCACAATAAAATCCATGTTGATCACTTCCCATTTCCACGTAGGGATTTCCATTGCTTGCAATAATCCCCCTGGCTTTTGATGTTCGATCTTTACTTGTTGGAAATTTGGGCATTTAGCTACAAATTCCGCTATGTCTCTCTTCATGCCATCCCACGAATATATCAACTTGAGATCATGATACATCTTTGTCGTTCCTGGATGGATAGAATATCGAGAATAATGAGCTTCCTCTGGGATTCGATGACGCAATTCTGCAACATTCGGAACACATAACCTGCCTTGATATCTAAGAATTCCATCTATAGAGGTTTCAAATGGAGACTTTTATTTTTCATGAGATGCATCTCTATAATGTCTCAACTGAGGATCTTCATATTGACGCTCTTTTACTGCCATATTCAGGGACGAAACTGTGGGATCATTAATACTAATCCCTGTACTACCCGAATCAATTACACGCACTCCAAGATTAGCAAATTGGTGGAGCTCATGAACCATCTCTCTTTTCTGGGGAAATTTCACATAGGATACCCATTGATTGGCGGCTAAGCGCATCAGCTACTACATTCGCTTTTTTAGGGTGGTACAAAATACTCACATCATAATCTTTCAATAATTCTAACCACCGCCTTTGCCGCAGATTCAACTCCTTCTGTTTGAAAATGTATTGGAGACTCTTGTGATCTGTATAGATACCAACATGCACACCATACAGGTAATGCTTCCACATTTTTAATGCATGAATAACTGCAGCCAATTCGAGATCATGAGTTGGGTAGTTCTTTTCATGTTTCCGTAGCTGTCTCAAAGCATAAGCAATAACTCTACTATGCTGCATCAATACACACCCTAACCCAACGCCAGAAGCATCACAATACACGACATAACCATCTGGCCCTTCTGGGAGTGTCAAGACTGGAGCTGAGGTTAATCTGTCCTTCAACTCCTAGAACTATGCTCACAAGCATGATTCCACTGAAATTTAGCTGACTTCTAGGTTAGCTTCGTCAATGGGGCAGAAATAGATGAGAAGCCCTCTACGAATCTTCTATAATAACCTGCCAATCCCAGAAAACTACGAACTTTTGTAGGCGTCGTAGGCCTTGGCCAAGTCTTAACAGCTTCAATTTTCTGAGTGTCGACTCGAATGCCATTATCTGAAATAACATGGCCCAAAAATGTTACAGAATTCAGCCAAAACTCGCACTTTGAGAATTTTTCATATAATTCTCGGGCTCGAAGGATTCCAAGAACAATTCGTAAGTGATCGGCATGTTCTGATTCTGTGCGAGAATATACCAGAATATCATCAATGAATACTATCACGAATAGATCCAATAGCGGCCTGAATACATTATTCATCAAATTCATGAACACTGCCGGAGCATTGGTTAACCCAAACGACATCACTCAGAACTCATAGTGGTCATATCTCGTTCTGAAAGCTGTTTTGGGAATATCTTCTTCTCGAACTCTCACTTGATGGTAACCCGACCTCAAGTCTATTTTAGAAAACCACTTGGCACCCTGTAGTTGATCAAACAAGTCATCAATCCTTGGGAGAGGATATTTATTCTTTATTGTCACCTTATTCAATTGCCTATAATCAATGCACATTAGGAGGGAACCATCTTTCTTTCTCACGAACAAGACTGGTGCTCCCCACGGTGAAGAACTGGGTCTAATAAACCCCTTTTCAAGCAAATCTTTCAACTGCGCCTTTAGCTCTTTCAATTCTGCCAGAGCCATTCGATAAGGAGGGATAGAAATAGGCTTGGTATCCGGCAACACATCAATGGCGAAATCACTTTCTCTCTCTGGAGGAAGGCCTGGAAGTTCATCTGGAAATTCATTCACTACCGGAACAGACTGGAAAGTTGGCGGCTTTGCTTCGGTATCATGAACTCGGACTAGGTGATAAATATAGCTCTTAGCTATCATCTTTCTTGCCTTAAGGTAGGAAATAAACCTACCTCTTGGAGTTGCCGTATTACCTTTCTATTCAAGCACGGGCTCTCCCAGAAATTGAAATCGAACTACTTTCAATCGGCAATCAACATTAGCATAACATGAGGCCAACCAATCCATACCCATAATTACATCAAAATCTAACATTTCCAGCTCAACTAAATCAGCTTTAGTCTGGCGGTCGCATATCACAATTATACAATTTTTATACATTTGTCTAGCTATCACGGGATCACCAACCGGAGTAGATACCTCAAAAGGTTTAATTGGCACGGGTTTCACCCCAATACGGCCAGCAACATACGGAGTAATATAGGATAGGGTAGAACCTGGATCTATCAATGCATATACATCATGGGAAAATATGGATAATGTACCTATAACCACATCCGGGGAGGACTCAAGATCCTGTTGTCCGGCTAAAGCATACACACGGGGCTGAGTGGCACCTGAAGTAGATGCTCCCCCTCTACCTCTACCTCGACCTGCTGACATTTGAGGAGTCTGCCTTACCGGGCGCATTGAAGAAGAACCCGCTGCTGATCCCGTGGGCTGAACCCCGCCTCTACCATACCTCTAGGGACAATCTCGCATCACATGCCCAGTCTGTCCACAAATATAGCAAGCATGTGTGCCCTGGCGACATGGCCCCGAGTGTAATTTTCTGCACTAGCTACATCGTGGAACTGGTGGTCTCCTCTGACTATAATCGCCCCCGAACTGAGAACCTGAAGCTCTCGAACTCTGACCTTGTCCTGAAGGAAAGGAGCGATCAAACCTCCTATCTGCAAATCGTGGGGGCGCACTAGTCACCAACTGGCCTGAATGTCGGGAATAAGTCTGCCTCGATCCCCCTTTGTAATCGCTACATGGTCCCATAGATCTGGCCCTCTTGCTTTGCCTTCTATCAATGGCGCGATCGCTCCTTTGCGGATATCGTTGTCCTTCTAAATTCTGGGCATGGGCTTGTATTCCGGAAATATCCATCCCTTCTTGCAACGAAGCCGACAAACAATCCTTGAAAAAATGTGGCCCCAAGCCACTCACAAAGCGATGCACTCTATCTCCCATGTTGGCCACCATAGTCGGAGCATATCTAGCCAAGGAATTAAATTGAAGGCTATATTCCCGGGCACTCATGTTTCCTTGCTTTAGATTCAAGAACCTATCCGCTCTAGCTCGGCGGACCTCGGGTGGCAAATAATATCGGATGAAGGCATTTACAAATTCTTGCCACACGGGAGGAGGCACATTTTCTTTTCTTGATGCTAGCCAATTATTATACCACAATACCGCCACATCTCAGAGTCTATAAGACGCCAACTCCACAGATTCAGTCTCAGAGGCATGAATAATCCTCAATGTCCTCAATATCTAATCAATGAAACCTTGCAGGTCTTCATCCGGCTTTGACCCGAAAAACTCCGGAGGATTCAAACTCATAAAATCACGGGCTCTGGTACTAACTGACTGATCACTTGGGCCCGCATTCTGCTGTTACACCTCAGAAATTTCTCTGTGAACGTACAATGAATATACCGACGAAGAGTATGAGTGTACGATGTTTTACTAAGTAGGGAATGACGATTCATGAATTTTTGGAAATAAGAAAGTTGTAGAATTTCAATTCAGCCAGTGGTCGTAAAACAGAATACGACCCGTAAAGTGATTTACGGACCGTATACTGCCATCGTCCTCCAACATTCCAAAAATTTCAAATTTCTGTCCAAAGTTTAAAGGGTAAAATACGACCCAGTTTACGGACCGTAAACTGAAATACGGCCCGTAAACTGTGGTCGTAAACCATTATGACCTCCAGCAAACCTTTCTCTTTTGATACGCTTAAATACGACCACGTTATACGGCCCGTAAACTTGTATACGGTCCGTAAACTGTGGTTTACGACCACTGTACACCCCGACGACTGTTCATTATAAATCAGATTTTGTGATTATTATAAGTGACTTTCTCATTCATTTTCATTCATATTTCATCTACAACCTTCAAGAACCCTCTAGAACTTATCCAAACATTTCATCCACAAGAGAAGCAAAGGAAAATCAAGATTAACAACACTAAAACCATGAAATCAAGAGTGTGAAACTCATCAAAGTTCATCTACACCAAAAAATTGCAAAGGAAGTGAAGTAGGGTTTTTGGCATAGAAGAGTATTGCTACTCAAGGCTCATTCCTACCACATCTAAGGCAAGTTTTATGACTTTCTCATGATGATTGAAGTATTTATATGTTGAAACACCTAGATTATAGAAGAGTGTAGTAAATGGGTCATAAAATGTGAATAGTGCCATAGCTGAATGATAGTTGGATTGAATTATGAATGTTGATGAGTTGGGAGTATAAATATGTTATAAATGATGTGTAGAACATAAAATAGGTGTGATGTATGAGAAAATGTGATGATGAGCTAAAACTCGTAAATGTGGAGAAATTGGAGAAAAATAGTGGAATGTGGTAAATGTAGATAAATGACGATTGTTGATACGATATTGTGAGTGTTGTTGTGAATTTTTGGTAGTTGAAATGAAACACGGGAAAAGTAGTAGAAACAAAGGAAATGCTGCCCAATTTTCCCTAGAAAATAGTCACGCGTTCTTATAGTCGATTAACTGACGTTAATGCGAATTCTCTTGAAGGTAAAGACGCGAATGTTGAAGAGGAACGATCAAGCGGTAGAATAGCTAAAGGAAAAGGTATGCAAGGCTTATATTTTCTTTCAAAAGGCATGAATCCTTCAAGTCTTATGTAATCCTTCTACAAAACGAAGCCTATGAGCCCTTCAATATCTTGAATTTCATGCGAATATGATGGTGATGATAATGAGCTAGAGTATAACGATTCAAGAAATTGTGGCATGATGTTCCTATAAGGCTATTGATGTTATCTTTGTTAACACTCGCTTTATGCTCTATTTCCTTCAAGGCGAGACACGATACTTATAAACGTTCATAATATAAGCGGGGGCTCTCGACCTTACGTCACCCCGACATTGTTATAGATTGTTCACAAACCTCAATGCATGTCCTATGACCAATGTTTCGAGAAACTACGAGTCTATGTTCATAAGGATTTCATGTGAGATAAAGGTAAGAGATACGCTATAGGAATGATAATGGAAATGATGAGCTTAAGCCCAAAGGTTATGAAGACTATCATACGATGTTTATAAGAAATTCATGCTACGAATATGATGTGATTTTCATAGATTGTCTTTAAATTTAAATGTGTGCGTTAATGAAATGTTACGATAAGCTTATAAGATGTATGTGATGGCTATGATAATGATGAGATATATTGATCCTTGTATGATGCATGTGATATGGTCGAGCCACTATGTGGCCGAATATGGAAGATATGTATGTGATATTGTCGAGCCACTATGTGACCGAATACGGATACTGTCGAGCCACCACGTGGCCGAATACAGATATTGTCGAGCCCTATGTGGCCGAATACGGATAATGTTTTACGTGTATGAGAAGCTACGGCACTACGATGATGAATTATATGACATGATAATGTGTACGCTATGATGGTTCATGTACGACGATTATGTATATGTGATATATGTGTGAAATGTATTCATCCTTAAAGGTCGCACAGGTTTTGCCTTCACCTCATGACTTATGATTTCTCTATTATGTTTGTTTCATTCATGCCTTACATACTCAGTACAATATTCTTCCTGACGTCTGTTTTCTTTGGACACTGTCTTCATGCCCACAAGTAGACAGGGAGACGGTGCAGACCTTTACGAGCTATCAACAGATTTGCAGAAGCACTTCATTATTCCGGAGGTGCTAATCGGGCTTATACTTTTGTGTATATACATATGTATAAATATTCTGGGCACGACGGGGTCTTGTCCCGTCCATATGTCTAGTACTCTAGTAGAGGCTCGTAGATACGTATGTGTGGGTTATATGGTCTTACAAGGTCACTACTGTATATACGTAGATATGTGTACATTATCTATTGATAGCCAAAGGGCTTATGTATATAAAAGTATTTATGTTCTTCAATGAAAATGATTTTCTTATGATTATGAGTTTACGAACGAAAAAGGAGGCTTAATGAGTATGATGAGTCGTAGAACGAGCGGTGCTCGGTGGTCAGCCCCGGTTACCCGTCACGGCCCCTAGCTGGGTCGTGACATCTGCCGCTGTGCCTGGGCGGCAACCAACTGTGTCAATAAATGAATGGCCTCGGTCACTTGTTGACCCGAAGCGACCGGTGGAGGAACTGGAGCTGAAGCTCCTCCTTGTTCTTCTACATTGGGCGGGGTGGAGGAAGTATTAGATGGGGCCTCATTATGTGACTCGCCCTCTTTTACATTCATTGGCGGCTCTCTTTCCACCCGCCTTTTTGTCGTAGTCTTGCCCTTCTGGGCGGCTGTAGCTTTTCCCTTTGGTGGCATTTCTGAAATCATAACACACTATTAGGAGGGAAAAATCTTATAACAAAGCTCTATCGCACGATCTCTTAAGATGAAAGATGGTCATTTTTCCTAAATGCCCTGTAGCCTCCTGTTTATTAGTGTGGCGCGCAACATACCATAAACAAGACTCTACTAGACACGGCTCCTAGACATTACCTAGGACTGAACTGCTCTGATACCACTTTTATCACGACCCGACTAGGGACCGTGACGGGTACTCGGGGCTAACCACCGAGCACCACCCGTTTCCTTACTCGTCATAGTCATGCTACACTTCTTTACCATTCACATACTCGTAGTCATAAGGCAAACACTTTTCATTTGAAAACATAATTGATTTTATATACATAAGACCTTCGGCTATCAAAATAATAATATATACAATCATAGCATCGTGAGACCATACTACCCACACATGCGTATCTACGAGCCTCTACTAGAGTACTAGACATATGGACGGGACAGGACCCCGTCGTGCCCAAAATACATATACATATATATATATATATATATATATATATATATATATATATATATATATATATATATATATATATATATACACACACACACACAAAAGAATGAACCAGGCAGCACCTCCGGAACAATAGAGTGCTCTCTAGTCAACTGACAGCTCCTACGAGTCAGGATCAAGCTCACCTCCCTGTCTACCTGTGGGCATGAACACATCGTCCAAATAAAACGGACGTCAGTACGAACATTGTACTGAGTATGTAAGACAAGAACGAAATAAACGTAATGGAAGAATCATGAGCCATAAGAGGAAGGTATAACCTGCATGAGTTTCGTAAGTGAATGCATTTCATACATATATCGTATACTTATATACTCATATTACATATGTCATCACAGCGCATATATCATCACATCATAATCCTCATCGTTAACCCTCGTCCGGGTAACCATCATATGCCGCCCACTAGTGGTGTCATGTCCGGCCCTCTAGGCACGGTGGAATCATAAGCAGCCCGCATTAGCGGTGATGTGTCCGGCCGTCTAGGCACGGTGTAATCATAAGCAGCCCGCATTAGCGGTGACATGTACAGCCATCTAGGCATGGTGTAATCACATCGTCATATAACCATCGTAGTTCAACATTTTCATACATAGCATAGGTGGGAGAAGTACAATTGATAGGCCCCGACTTGATCCAACAAGCAGTTGAAAAGGTTAAAGTGATTCGAGACCGACTGTTAACAGCTCAAAGTCGCCAAAAGTCTTATGCATATAATCGCCGACGAGACTTGGAATTTCAAGTGGGCGATTGGGTGTTCCTGAAGGTATCGCCGATGAAGGGAGTGATGAGATTTGGCAAGAAGGGAAAGCTAAGTCCCAGATATATCGGACCCTACCAAATCATTCGCAAGGTGAGTCGAGTAGCCTATAAATTGGACTTGCCTTCAGAGCTCGAATCCATGCATCCAGTGTTCTATGTTTCGATGCTCCGCAAGTGTATTGGAGACCCAACAAGAATAGTTCTGGTTGATGATGTGCAAGTAACAGAGAAGCTAGCATACGAGGAAATGCCCATTGCCATTTTGGATAGAAAAGTACAAAGGCTTCGGAATAAAGAGGTTGCTTCAGTCAAAGTTCTATGGCGGAACAATAATCGGGAAGAAATGACTTGGGAAGCGGAGGAGAAAATGAAATCTATGTACCCCCATTTGTTCCAATCCCCAGAGGAGATTCAAGATGAGACGTCGATGGTGTAAGGTATGTATGTTTTAATTTTATGTTTTTGGTCGTGTGTGGCCATAAATGTGTTGATATTGTGATATAGCCCTGTGAGGCGAAGATATTGTGGGTTGTTGTAATGGAAAGGTAGTGTCCAAATTACAAAGGAAACTCTGGCAAAAGTTTTCTAGAATTCCCAAGTGTCGAACATTCGAGGACGAATGTTCCAAAAGGGGGGGGGGGGGGGGGGGAGAATGTTACACCTCGGAAATTTCTCCGTACTTGTATGATGAGTGGAATGAGGAAGAGTTTGAGTGTATGCTGTTTTGTTAAGTCGGGAATGGCTAATTATGAATATTTGGAAATAACAAAGTCGCGAAAAAATTTTCAGCCCAGTGGTCGTATATGGCACTATACGGCCCGTAAAGTGGTTTACGGACCGTATAGTGCAATCGTCCTCCAGCTTGTCCAAAATCTCAACTTTCTGTAAATTGTGAAAATGGTTAAAAACGACTTGGAGGACGACCTGTAAACTGGTTTACGGACCGTAAACCTCAGTCGTAAACTGCCATGTCCATCAGCCAAAACTTTCTGTCTTTGAAATGGTTAAATACGGCCATGGAGGACGGACCGTAAATCAAAATACGGTCCGTATATGGTGGTTTACGACCACTGTTCATCCCGACAAGAATTCATTAAAGATCAGATTTTGTGATTATTAAAAGGGACTTGGACTTCAATTCATTTCATTATTCATCCATACAACTCAAGAACATTCTAGAACTCTCCAAATATTTTCTCCACAAGAATTCAAGAGAATCAAAGGGAATATCAAGATCATCACCACTAAATTCATGAAAATAAGTGTAAGAACACATCAAAGGATCTTCTAAGTCAAGAAATTTCAAAGAAGGTGGAACTGGGGTTTTGGCTAATTGAAGTATTTCCACTTTAGGATTGTTCAACCATCATCCAAGTTAAGTTTCATGATTATTCCATGTTGTTTGAAGTATTGGAAAGCTTAGACACTTGAAATGTAGAAGAACATAGAAATGGGTCATTTTTGAGTGAGTAGTGACATAAATGAATGATAGTGGAATTAAACAATGAATATTGAAGGGTTGTGAGTACAAATATGTTATAAATGATGTTTATATCATGAAACAAGCATTAAATGCATGAAAACGCAAGGATGAGCTAGAAGTAGAAATAAGGGAAAATTGGAGGAAAATGGTGGAATTTGCCAAAAGTACGTAAATGACGATTGTCGATTATGATATTACGAATAATACTATGAATATTGGGAGTTGATATAGAACGTGGGAAAAGTGGTATGAGCGAAGGAAGCATCGTCCGACTTTTCCTAGAATTAGCGACGCGTTCTTATAGCTAGCTACTAATGTTGATACGAATTCTCTTATGAAGGTAACGACGTGATATCGACGGAGAACAAGTGAGCGATATCTTAGTTAAACAACCAAGGTATGTGAGGCTAGTCCTTCTTTCTAATGGCATGAATCTTTTAGCTTGAATCCCTATTCCTTTCAAGAATTTTTATATTCTAAGAAGTTAAAAGCTTATGCCTATGAATGTCTATATGAGATAAGTTATACGATATGATGACACTAGAATGATGATGATGTTATTCCTTGCCTACACTCACCTTATGTACTAGTCCTTTCAAGGTGAGGCAGAATGTCCATGATGGTTCCATAATGTAATCGGGGGATCACGACCTTACGTCACCCCGATAGAGTAAAGTTGATCATGAGTATTTACATTAAGCATGTCATGATTGCATTCACACCGGGCCTAGTTGGCCGGGCAGACACCGCTTAGACGGGCGGCGATACGGATACACCACGACCTACGGGCGTGGGCAGACACCACTAGTGGGCGGCATGAGATGGTACCCCGGACGCGGGAGGCCTGGACGCGGGCTAATATTATTGATTATCACACCGTTCCGACATGGACGGGCAGCTTGGATATGATGCATACATGTTATGATGATGATTATGAGTAAGATAGCATGCATTATTTCATTTATGATTATCAGTCAGATCCAGATGTCTCATGTTGATGTTATCCCCATAATATTGATGTTTCCTTTCATTATGTATGCCTCTCATAGTCAGTACAATATTCATACTGACGTCCTTTCCTCGGACGCTGTGTTCATGCCCACAGGTAGACAGGGAGGAGAGCTTGGCCCAGGTCCTCAGTAGCTGTCAGCTGATAGATAGCACTCCATTGTTCGGAGGTGCTTATGGCTATTCTTTTGATGTACCTTCATACATGCATATTTTGGGCATGACGGAGTCTTGTTCCGTCTATGTATTCATTATGTTAGTAGAGGCTCGTAGATACGCTGTGTGGGTTAGATGGTCTCACGAGATGTTTTCATATGTATGTATATTATTTTGATGGCCGAGAGGCAAATGTATATAAAGTATTTATGTTTTGATAAAATATGATTTTCCTACAATTGGTTTGTAAAATTGATAAAAGAGAAATAAACGAGCAAGACATGCAGTAGAGTAAGCGGTGCTCGGTAATTGCTCCGGGTACCCGTCGCGGTCCCCAGCTGGGTCGTGACAGAGCTGCACGTTCCGCAGCACTAAGCATGCATGGTACCCGCCAAAAAGGCACTCATATGTACAGGTTGCTCTTCTATCTCATGATATGCCCTATATTTCCTTTATGTCATTGTTCATGCCATGTATCTCTCGTATGTTATTATTCATGCCTTACATACTCGGTACATTACTCGTACTGACGTCCCTTCTTGTGGACGCTGCGTTTCATGCCACGCAGGTAAGCAGGTAGACGGGTTCGATTCCTAGAAGCTCCACCAGCAGTACATTGAGAGCGCTCCAGTTGTTCCGGAGCTTCAGTTTATTGGTACTACTTTTGTGTATATATTTGGGCACGACAGAACCCGGCCCTCCTTGTGAATATATGTATCTTGTTTAGAGGCTCGTAGACAGATATGTACAGTCAGATGTTTCACAACCTTGTTTGTCCTTGTCGCTGTATAATATGTTAGTAAAGCTTATTGACACTTGATATGAGTATGCTATTAATGATGGTGTTGAGTAAAGCAATGACGGTATCGTTCATACGACCCACTAAGTAGTAAGAGTAAGATGCGAGATAAGAGGTGCTCGGTATAGTAGTATCGGGTACCAGTCACGACTTCTAATGGGGTCGTGACAATACTTTTTATCCCAATTGGATATGGGATCTCTTGTTCAACAACATTTTGTAACGCATTTGTGTAGTTACCAATAGTAGGATTGGGCTTGGTATTGGGTGTAGATAGACCATCCCCTGAAGGAGGCTGGCCGCTGGCTGGCATAGCCATAACTGGCGTACGAGTAGACAAATTTTAGGTTTTCCGTACGTTTAGATTTGGGAGTGTTTTTTTTTTATACCCTGTAATATTCATAGCAATACTATGTTCTTGAGCAAGGAATTGAGAGAGAAAAATGACTAGGGTTACAAGTCAAAAAATGAAATGCCCTTCCTTCTTTCCTAAGATATCCTTATACAAGCCAAAATGAGACTTTTCAACCCTAAATTAAAGTACG
The DNA here is from genome assembly GCF_019175385.1 of Lycium barbarum. Lineage (NCBI taxonomy): Eukaryota > Viridiplantae > Streptophyta > Magnoliopsida > Solanales > Solanaceae > Lycium > Lycium barbarum. Next base: position 103,479,231 of record NC_083339.1, on the reverse strand, counting down.
AACGATGGGACGTTACGACGGTACCAACATTCGTTCCTGCTGCGGAACTCTGATCGAGGCGGATGGATGTGACGCGACTTGGTGGGAGTGGAAGACAGCTGTATTGAGCTTCCGGGTTCTCTTGTGTCTGTTTGGCCTTTTGTCCCGGGGCACATGTTTTCCCCCACACAAACATTATGCCATGCATAAATACATTATCACAATAACATATTTGAAAATATCCTACAAATAACATGCACTAGTTCTAGGAGCTAAAATTGACAAAGAAAGTTAACCATTCTCCACCAATGCTAATCCTCTAACAAAAAAAATTATGTGATAGTTCTACTTTGTAAACGAACGATGGGAAATAACCACTCAGAAAGCTAAATTGAAAAAACCCCATGTTTTAGGACAATTAGTGAAGAGAAAAGGATAAGCCATATAAGGAGACTTAAAATATAAACAGTAAAAGTAAAAATATCATTTACATTAAAAGTAAAAATATCATTTTTAGTTTGTATTTCTCCCACAGAAGAATTAAACAAACTTGACTGCTGCATGAACATGCCTCCTCAGTCAATCTATTTTCTAGAAGCTTCTGTTTTATGTCTTTTGTTTTTTAAGAAGAAAGAGGAGAGATAAAGAGGGAAGATCAAATGCCAAAAATTATTATTATTTTGTTCTTGCATTCAAACAAATAATATATAATACGTAGAGCACACTTAGGAATCCACCCAGAGCGACCCCATGTCCGGCCACTTTCTCTCCCATTTTATAATGATCCATTTTAGAAATCCTTTTATTTATTAAAATATATATATTATTTTATATTAAATAATAATTTAACTTTAAACTTCTCATTTTACTCTTAACTAATATAGTACCCGCGTGATGCACGGAAAGTATTAGAGAAACAAATTATAAAAAGTTATTATTCTATTTACTTGACCATAAAAAAAATAGTATTATTTTAGAAAAAAAACACTCAAATGCTAATGTTATCAAGTATTAATCATCTGAATAAATAAAGAACTACTTTGTATAGTGCGAGCGCTGATAAGTTTAATTTTACCATTGTTTTTAAATTAGTGTTAAATTAATTCCATCTTTACTCACTTGAAAATGAAAGCCGAAGCTTCAAATATAATACCTTCCGGCTTCGTATAAAATGAGGTGAATCTTCCATATTGTTATAGTACTATTTAAAAATTGAAAAATTCTTTAAATAGAAATTTAAAAATTAAAACATATATTCTACTATACTAATAAAAAAGCCTTGAGTATCAGTAGGAAACAATGGTTTGAGAAAATTCGCACAAACTCACAGAGAGTAAGGAAGCATGAAATAACAATTATGCATAATAATAAATTCACCTATTGTCTTTTTACCCTAAAAATGAAATAGGAAAAAGAGAAAGTCGATTATTAAAATAGTATTACCCTATAGAGTTATTATGCTTCAATTCACAATGAAACTCAATAGCTAAGAATAGTAAAATTTTATGAATTACTTAAATCCGAAATTGTAAACTGTACATCAATTGGTATAAAAAATCACCCTACCTATGTAGCCAAATAGAAGTTATAACAATTCTAGTAGTCACAAATAGAGGCAACATTAGTGACTTTTCTGGTGTATTTCATGAGTGATTAAAGCTAACACCTACACAATATGAATGTAAAACTCTTTCTCTCCGTAAAGCGTATTCACTATGCCACTTGATTTGATGAACATGGACCATCTGATTAAAGCTATACATACAGGTGTATAACCAACACTATGCTCGGTCTTGTATGGTCAAGAAGAACTACTTTTAATATTTTTGAACCACGGCATTCCTTTTGAAGGATTAATGATAGGTAACGAATCATAGGCACATATACAGAGAACGACATTCAATGAAGAATAGTTATAGCCTTTTTTGCCAAACTTCTAAAATCAGCTTATTTTAATAAGTGTTTTTTTTAAAAGTTTTTTCAAAAAAGTACGTTTGGCGAAAAGCAATTTGTGTTTGACCAATTAATTTAATTGAGCAGCAATTAGTGTTTGACCAAGTTTTTAAAAAGTGTTTCTAAGTGTATTTTTCTCAAAAGTGTTTTCGTGCAAAAGCTATTTTTTTTAACTTCTGAAAAACTGTTTCTATTACTCCCCATAAACACTTATTTTCTCCCAATAACTTGGTCAAACACCTCTTTTTTTATTTTTAAATAAGCACTTTTGGGAAAAATTAAGTTTGGTCACACATGCTAATATTGAGACACTCACATTGGTGTTTGTATCCATTAGCAAGGAACGGCCTGTGCTTTCAACCACATCAGGGGCGTTCAACTGCTTTTCCACGGCTTGAAGTTGCACTGTCAGACATAATCATACTCTAGTCAGATATCAACTGTGATACAATATTGCATGATAATACTGGAATTTTGAGCCAATTCTCTTGAGAAAAGCCAGAACTTCGAGCAGAACTGGCCAAAACATTACATGGTAAAAGTGATTTCAAGTCGTTAATGCTTCAGAATAAAATTTTCTCATGAGAACTAAGTTACCATATCTGAAAATTGGAGGAACTCGAAAGGAGCATATAAAACCGAAATTTTACTCAAAATGCAAGTAGAGTATGAATTTTCTAGCAAAGACAGTTTTTTCAACCACCCGGTGAACGACAAAATTCTTTCAACAACAAAAAACCACGTATGCATACTCCAATAAATCTCACTACAAATAAAAAAGAGACGAATGATCAAACCATTTTCCTGAGGAGAGTACTTGTTTTTGCTTGACGATTGTCACAGAAAGAAGGGAAAAACCAATATAAGGCCTGCGTGAAAAATGTTAAAGAAAAAAAATTTAATACAGAACCTTTTTACCTTCAGATCTTAGTCATAGACATTTAAAGTCCTCCAGGCATCACAAAGCTGGCTTCAAGCATATTGAAATAAAATTACTCAATTTGGTCATCATTAAAATAATGGAGCCATATGTGATTTGTGTCCTTGTTATATTTGCAAAATAAACACCTGCTCACATGTATTCTTTTTCTCTCCCTTCTCAATTGAGCAGTCAAGATAGCCCTTATGCTTGCAATGCTGCTCTCCACATAAAAGCTATTGGTTCTTTTAATAACTTAGCTAACTGCAATGTCCCTAGAAGGAAGCTTCCTATTCTCTTAGGATCTCTATGTAAATGACTTGCTCGTAATCACATCACTTCATCTCGAAATTAAATCCTATCCAACTGTCATAGACAAATTAAGATTTATTGTGAGAAGCAGCGGCGGAGCCAGAATTTTCATCCAGGGGTTCAAAAATTCTAAAAGGTAAATATACGAAGAAGTCAGGGGGTTCAACATCTATTATATATACATAATAAAATAATTTTAACTTTAAAAATACACTGTAATTTTTCACCGAGGGGGTTCGGACGAACCCTGAACATACGCTGGCTCCGCCCCTGGTGAGAAGTAAAATCATATACTACCTCAAGTGTAAATGAACCACGGGAAGTTTCAAGGTGAGCTCTGTATGTCCTCGTTCTGAGCTCCTACACATTCTACTACAAAACTATAAATAATCACAATACAACAATGAATGCGAATTAATTAACACGATAATAACAAAAAAACGAAGTGTTACACTGACATAATTAAACAAATTTAAAAGAGCAGTTAAAATTAGAAAGCACAAATAGGTGAGATTAGCTTTTTCTTACAATTGTTGAAATGAAGAACCGAGACTCAATACCTGTATAAAGTAAATTAAGATTGTGGGTAACGAAATTTTATTAAATTTCAATTCACAAGAAATTCGAATTATATTAAATCGAAGATATGTTAGTCCAAATAAATATTGTTGGCTAGTATATTTGGATCAATTATTTAAGTCCAATAAATACGGATTTAATTAAAGGACCAATTTCATTGGGCTAGTCCATTTAATTGGGCTACATATGATGAACCCACTTTGTCAAGCCCAAGATGTCATCTTATTCAAGAGGCCCAAATTGGTGTCACATGTCAAATGACGTGGCACGCCAAGTCAAATAAAGGAGCCTATAGGGTCATGCCACGTGTCAAAATGATGCAGCATGCCTAGTCAAATCAAAGGCCAATGAAGATGCGCCATGTGTACAAGTGACATGTTCCGGCCAATCAAATATCGGCATGTCTGCTTAATTCTGATTGGTCGAAAGAAGCTTGTCCCTTATCATAACTCCTCCTTCCTACAACTATAAATATGGGTCTCATAATTCAGAAAAAGGGACAGAAATTCAAACAAGAAGCAACAGAGAGCTCGTGGATCAAACACTACAAGTTTTCTACAAGCTGCAAGCATTCTCTACAAGTTTCAAATATCCGAAGATCAAGAACGAAGGCGAATCAAATATCAAGGCGTTCAAGATCAAATTCACTTGTTCGTGGCGGCCATCAAAGTGCTCGTGACGAATCAATTCAAATCAAATTCAAATCCAACATAAATTCAAGATCAAGCTTAAAAGCCCTTGAATTCAAGTACAAGTCAAGATCAAATCTATCAAGTTCAAGATCAAGCTCAAAAGCACTTGAATTTATTGTTGAAAAGATGAATCAGAGGAATCATAGAGATTGTAACACTCATATTCTGAAATCAAATACAAAGATTGTTGCGATATTTTCCTGTCTTGATTATTATTTTCTCGACGCGAATTTTATTGTCTACAAATTCTAGCACGCCCAGTGGGACAATCTCTACCTCTCATCTCAACTTTCCAATCATCAAAGTTTAACAACATCGAGATGACTTCAGAGAAAATCAACTCCAAATCAATTTCCTCTAAGGTTGCTAGCTCCAAGTTCTCTGCTGATGTGAAAAGCTTCCTTGACATTACCTTTGGTAGCATTGGACCAATTACGAGGAGCAAAGCAAGCATGTTGGGAAACCAAGCACTCAAAGTGTCGTCCATAACAACTCCTGTTTTCGGATCTTCATCTTCAAAAGGAGCGAGATCCTCTACTGATGCATCAGAGGAAGGAAGCAGCATTGCTGAAAAGTTTAAGAAGACTCTAGCTCTACTTGATCTCTCTGGATCCAAGAACTCTGCTATGAAGGAAGATGATGATACTTCAAGTGACGGATCCTCTCCACTCACACCACATGAAGTAGGCCAGTCAAAGATCAACTTATGTGATAATCCATGCTATTCTCCAACATCCCCAACAATCATGCAAGCAATGGTAACTAACGCTTCGTCAATGGAGGAGACACTGGCAAGCTAGGCAAAGGTGATTGATGGCTTGGCCAAGCATGTGCAAAATCAAGACGCTCGGATTGAGAAGTTGATGGACAAGATGGATGGATTAATAGAAGGAGAATCCAGCCACGCACTTGGGAAGGGTCCAGAAGTACAAGAGACTGAACCTCGTGCAAAACAAGTACCACCTACCAAGGAAATTCCTTTTCTTCTGAAGGGATGATTTCGCTTGACCGAATAAAGGAGTTCATCGAAAGGACTATCAAGGATAAGTACGAAGTTGCTGCCAAGTCTTCGTTTACTTACGGAAAGCCGTACACTACAAGAATTGATAGCTTCAAGATGCCCGCCGGTTATCAACCTCCCAAATTTCAGCAATTTGAAGGCAAGGGAAATCCAAAGCAATATGTTGCGCATTTTGTTGAAACGTGTAACAATGTTGGGACCTATGGAGACTATCTCGTCAAACAGTTAGTCTGCACCCTCAAAGGAAATGCCTTCGACTGGTACATTGATCTTGAGCCTAATTCTATCGATAGTTGGGAGCAACTAGAGCAGGAGTTCCTCAACCGCTTTTATAGCACAAGGCGTACCATGAGCATGGTTGAACTTACAAGCACTCGCCAAAGGAAGGGCGAACCAGTTATCGATTTCATCAATCGATGGAGAAATGCAAGCCTAAACTGCAAAGATAGGCTCAGCGAAGCTTCTGCAATAGAGATGTGTATCCAAGGAATACATTGGGGGCTTCACTACATCTTGCATTAAGTCAAGGTCTTTTGAAGAACTAGCTACTCGTGCTCATGACATGGAATTGAGCATGTCTTCTACTGGGAATGAAGTAATGCCTGTCTACGACCCTCGCAAAGGAAAGGACAAGCAGGAACCCAAGAAATGGAGCAGGTTCGTTCCTAAGAGTGACAACAAAGAATCTATGAACGTCAATGTCTCGCCTGTAAAGTTTACTACGAAGGTGAGCAAGAAGCGAAGTATGAAAGCAACTTCCTTCCAAGATAACAAAAGTCAAAGGTTGACCTTGAAGGAGATGTAAGAAAGAGAATACCCCTTCCTGGATTCTGATGACCCTGAAATGTTTGATGAATTACTTGAGCTGAAACTCATTGAGTTACCAGAGATGAAGCGGCCCAACGAAACTGGAAGAACAAACGACCCGAACTATTGCAAATATCATTGATTTGTGGGTCACCCTCTTGAGAAGTGCTTTGTCTTCAAGTGCTTTGTTTTCAAGGACAAAGTTATGCAATTGGCTAATGAAAACAAGATTCTGCTTGATGATGAGAAGGAAAGTTCGAATCAAATCTCTATCACCTTTGGCTCTTTCGATCCGGTCTAGATATGTAGCTTTAAAGAACATGAGAGATGACCGTTGGAGGAAAATAGAACCCAAGTTGATGAAGGTTTGATTCTGGTGACTAGGCGGAGACGCTGTAAAACAAGTCCACGAAAAGAATCATCTAAACAACCAACAAGGAAAAGGATGGTTAGAAGACCAAGGAAGCTGAAATCAGTTGAGCGTCCGAAGAAAGCAAAAGTAAATGAGAACTACCACCAAGAACCACGATGTCCTGTGACTTTGGGGGAATTCCTACTAAGCTGGTTCCGCAATAAGACTGCTCGAAATAACATTGAGGCATCATGCTTCAATACTGATAAAGAGGAAGCAAATGATGAAAGCCTATCAACATTGTCTCTGTCATCATCTGAAAAGCCTGTTGAATCTTCTTCGAAAGAGGTACACACATGTGAGACAAGAATCACATTCACAGATGGCGATCTTCTACTTGGTGAAACACTACATAATCGTCCATTGTACATGGTGGGTTATGCCCTCGAGAAGAGGATAAACAGAATATTGATAGATGATGGATCTGGAATTAACATTCTTCCTATTCGTACAATGAAGGAACTTGGCATCACAACTGAAGAACTTTCTGAAAGTCGCTTGATGATACAAAGATTCAATCAAGGGGGGGTAACGAGCCATAGGTGTTGTCAAAGTAGATATCACCATCGAAGATTTGAGATCAAGTGCATGGATGCATGTCATCAATGCAAAGACTTCGTCTAATATGTTGCTTGGCAGGCCATGGATACACGAGAACAAAGTTGTCCCATCCTCCTACTATCAGTGTTTAAAATATCTCGAAGGCAGTGTCGAAAAGAAGATAGTTGCTGATGATACTGAAGCAGAGTCACACTTCGTCGATGCGAAGTTCTACTTGAAGAACTACATTGTGAGAGAAGTAAAAGTCGACGATATCACAACGCCCAACAGTGAGAAGGTCGCAACTAAAAGAGCTGATGAGACCATTGGAAAAGATGGAGTCGATGCTGAGGTGCCACACCCCAGTCCAATAAAGGAAACATTGTGTCTTTGAAAAAGAAGAAGAAGAAGACAACTCCCATGCTCTGCTATATTCCAAAGTTGAAGAAAGAGGAAGGGCAACCATCTGAACCTCAAGGAAATGTGCTAGGGGGACTAAACCTCCCTATTAGACGAATTGACGTAATAAATTTGTCCTCAAAGCTACTTGGAGACTTTGTGGCTCAGAATCCGCTGCAAAATATAGCACTCCCTACAAAACGTACAAATGAAGGCTTTGCTTACAAGTTATTTGTCAAGGCTGGGTACAACCCCAACGAGCCTTCAAAGTTAGGGAAACTTCCATCAGGAACTACCATGATGCAATCACGTGAAGGTTTTGGAGACCAACAACATTCGCCAGTTCGCATCTCCTTAAGAAGGGCAAGTACCAACTACATCACTGTGGAAGATGAGTCTGTTGCTTCCAACAAAAGGCCTTCAGTGTTTTATCGTCAGGGAAAGTCGGCCGCAAAAGCTTCTGTGTTTGAGAGATTGGGGCCGTTGAAGCTGAAGAAGAAGAGGAAGAACAAGTTCCACAGAGATTATCAAAGCGTTAAAATGTTCGCTTCACCTATAACCCAGAAGGATATACAAAGTTTGATTCCTTCTAGAATGAGGCGACAAACAAACCTTGTGGTTTCATGTGGAAAGGTGCGAAAAGAAAAGTCTCACACCGTGGTGCATACCAAGGAGCGTGACGAAGATTAGGAAAGTGTAGGTTCTTCATATCATATTACTAAACCAAGTGATAAATATACTTCATTTCAGATGGAGGTTGCTGAGAAGTTGGAGGACATCTCCGCATATTACCACATATCTTTCAATGAGGGTGATCCTCAAGAGAATGAAGATGCTAGAGATGCTCCTCCAGAACTTGAAGAAGGGGTGAAGACCACAGTAGACTCCTTGAAAGAAGTTAATCTTGGTACTCATGAAGACCCAAGGCCCACCTACCTAAGTGTTTTTCTAACAGCTGATGAAGAATACACTTACATTGAAATACTCAAAGAGTATAGAGATGTTTTTGCTTGGAGTTATAAAGAGATGCCTGGATTAGATCCCAAAGTAGCAGTCTATCATCTGGCGGTCAAGAATGGTACCCGTCCTGTTAAGCAGGCCTAAAGGCATTTCAGACTAGATTCGGTTCGTTCAATCGAAATTGAAGTCAACAAACTCATTGAAGCTGGATTTATTCGTGAAGTTAAATACCCTGCATGGATTTCGAGTATCGTTCCCGTGAAAAAGAAGACTGGCCAAATTCGAGTTTGTGTTGACTTTAGGGATCTTAACAACGCATGCCCTAAAGATGATTTCCGACTTCCCATCCCAGAATTGATGATTGATGCTACCACTGGTTACGAGGCGATGTCTTTCATGGACGGTTCATCCGGCTATAACCAAATTCGCATGGCACCAAAAGATGAAGAGTTTACTGCATTTCGTACACCCAAAGGTATTTATTGTTACAAAGTGATGCCTTTCGGTTTGAAAAATGCTGGTGCCACATATCAAAAGGCTATGCAAAATATCTTTGATGATTTTCTCCACAATAATGTTGAATGTTATGTGGATGACTTGGTGGTAAAATCAAGAAAGAGGAGCGACCACTTGCAAGACCTGAGAATGGTGTTCGAGCGACTTCGGAGATATCAACTTCGAATGAATCCATTGAAATGTGCCTTTAGAGTTACTTCTGGAAAATTTCTTGGTTTCATTGTTCGACATCGAGGAATCGAAATTGATCAAGCCAAAGTTGATGTGATTTTAAAAATGCCCGAGCCTCGAAATATTCATGAGTTAAAAAGTCTGCAAGGGAAGCTAGCTTATATTAGGAGATTCATTTCGAATTTAGCTGGAAGGTGCCAACCATTCAGTTGTCTCATGAAGAAGGGCGCCCCTTTCAACTAGGACGAAGCATGTACTAATTCCTTCGAGAATATCAAGTCATATTTAATGAAGCCTCCAGTTCTAGTAGCCCCTGTACCTGGAAAACCATTAATACTATATATTTCAGCACAAGAAAGATCATTTGGAGCGTTGTTGGCCCAAGAGAATAGCGAAGGGAAAGAAAATTTTCTTTACTACTTAAGTAGAATGATGACACCTAATGAGCTGAATTACACGCCAATTGAAAAGTTGTGTTTGGCGCTAGTCTTCTCGATTCAAAAGCTGAAGCACTACTTTCAAGCTCATAGTGTTAACCTCATTTCCAGAGCAAATCCCATCAAGTTTTTAATGTCAAAACCGGTCCTCTGTGATCGACTAGTAAGGTGGTACCTCCATTTTTAATAATTTGAGATTACATACATCCCTCAAAAAGCTGTAAAAGGACAGGAATTAGCAGACTTCTTAGCAGATCACCCGATACCTGATGACTGGGAGCTAACTGATGAACATCCCGATGAAGATGCAATGGTCGTTAAAATTCAACCTCCGTGGAAAATGTACTTTGATGGTGCTGCACAACGTGATGGAGCTGGTGCTGGTGTGGTGTTTGTTACTCCGTAGGGAGAAGTTCTACCATACTCCTTTACTTTGGCACAACGTTGCTCCAACAATGTCGCTGAATATCAAGCACTAATACTTGGTCTTGAAATGGCTGTTGACATGAAGCAGTTACAGTTACAAGTCTTTTGTGACTCTCAGTTGGTGATAAATCAACTCTTAGGAAGCTATGAAGTCAAGAAGCTCGAATTGCTCCCCTATCATGGTTATGCTCAGAAGTTAATAGGATAGCTTGGTGATGTGACTCTTCAGCATGTTCCTAGGAGGGAAAATAAGAAAGCCGATGCTTTAGCTGCACTAGCTTCAGCGCTTACTCTGCCAGATCAAACACAAGTGACTATCTGTAAAAAATGGGTAGTACCTCCGTCAAGTAAGGATGAAGGCGCAGAAAATGGGATTGAGGATCTCGTAGCTGTTTCTGAGGTTGCGAAGGAAGACTGGCGACAACCCATCATTGACTACTTGAGTTATGGGATACTACCAGAAGACACAAGAAGAAGAACCGAAATCCGTCGTCATGCACCTCGATTCCTTTACTACAGGGATACTTTATATAGAAGATCTTTTAAGGGAGTACTCTTGTGATGTTTGGGGGAGAATGAGGCAGTCCAAGCTTTGCAAGAAGCACATTCAGGAGTATGTGGATCACATCAATCTAGACCAAAGCTCCACTTTCACATAAAAAGGATGGGATAGTATTGACCAACGATGGTGAAAGATTGCTTGGACTACGCTCGAAGATGCAAAGCTTGTCCGTTTCATGCGAAGTTTATACATCTGCCGCCCGAAGCATTACACCCGACCGTCGCATCTTGGCCATTTAACGCTTGGGGTTTGGACGTCGTTGGTCCGTTGCCGAAATCTTCTGGTGGACACTTGTACATCTTGGCTGCAACCGACTACTTCTCAAAATGGGCTGACGTTGTTGCTCTTAAAGAAGTGAAGAAGGAGAATGTTGCGAACTTCATCCGAGTAAATATCATCTACCGCTTCGGCATTCCTCGTTACATAATAATGGACAATGGCAAGCCATTTGATAACAAATTAATGCACAAAATTTGTGATCTCTTTGGGTTCAAGCAGCGTAAATCTTCTATGTATCATGCTGCCGCTAATGGTCTTAGCTGAAGCGTTCAATAAGACTCTATGTAACTTATTGAAGAAGGTTGTCTCCAAGTCCAAACGAGATTGGCATGAACGAATAGAAGAAGCTTTGTGGACATATAGGATGACTTACCGCACACCAACGCAAGCAACCCCATACTCGCTTGCTTATGGAGTTGAAGCAATCCTACCACTCAAGCGCCAAATACCTTATTTACGACTTGCTATTCAAGAAGGGCTCATGAGGAAAATGCTCGATTGCGTCTTGTAAAGTTAGAAGCACTTGATGAGAAAAGGCTGGAGGCTCAACAAAATCTTGAATGTTATTAAGCCCGTCTATCTCGTGCCTTCAAGAAAAAGGTTCTCTTGAGGTCCTTCCAAGTGGGAGATCAAGTCCTTGCTGTAAGGCGACCCATCATCGTTTCCCGTAAGTCTGGGGGAAAATTCACCCCAAAATGGGATGGACCAAATGTCATACAAGAAGCATATTCAAGTGGCGCCTACAAGCTTGTTGATGCGGATGGCCTGAGGATCAGGCCTATCAACCCAAAGTTCTTGAAGAAGTACTATCCTTAAAGTAAGATGACGCTCCTTAAGGCACGAGCATAAACTGCATGTAACTCCTGGCCCGCAAGAGTATAAACTGTGCACGGCCCCAAAAAAAATGTCCACTAGGTTGAAAATCTCGCAAGAGGCAGCCTAGGCAAAAGTTAGGACACAAAAAAAAACTCATTTTTCTGAACTATGGAATGACTTGATCCTCTTCACCGAGGTACATAGGCCGCTTAGAGTTTTATTCTAGGCTCAGTCTCATGAGTTAAAAAAAATACATCATTCTATGTGTTGTTCAAGTGAAGTGTGATGAAGTGAACTCTGCCTGACCATGCACATGCAGATCATATATACAAGCATCCTTTCACCAAATTATGATGGTTCAATGGGGGAAAATCTCCATTTCCATAGGTTTCTCCAACAGGATGACTGTCTCTTAGCAAGTTGAAGTCTAGAAATACAGCAAGCCTTCAAGTTGAAGTTTCAAATCCACCATGTCTGCAAGTTGAAATCTTAAAATTTAGCAAGTCTGCGGGCTAAAAGTCTCAAATATACCAAGTCTGCAATTTGAAGTCTTCAATTACTCTGAATCTTCAAGTTGATGTTTCAAATCTACCACATTTGCAAGTCAAAGTCTTTAAATATGCCAAGTCTGCAAGTTGAAGTCTCGGATCTACAAAGTCAGCAGGTTGAAGCCTCAGATCTACCATGTTTTCAAGTTGAAGTCTTTAAATCGTCCAAGTCCGCAAGATGAAGTCTCAAATCATCAATAACTGCAAGTTGAAGTCTAAATGATCTTCGTTACGGCTAAAATAATAAGTAAAATAATTGCGGAATTAAAGAGAAAATACTTACAAAAGCTTGAAGACTTTTATTCAAACATTGAAAGAGTACATGGAAATTTTACAGAGATGGAAGGGAAAAGGCTATTTCGAAGTTGGTTGAATTTCGAATGCCTTCACATTTACAACTTGAGAGTCTTATATAGACCTCAGAAATAATTAACATCTCTTGGATGATTACAAGTGGACGGCTATCTTTAGAGATGCCTTCTTTTAAAAATTTGGGCGGCTACTTTTGTAAAGTTGTCGGCCATCTGCTTTTTCCTCCTGCTTTTCCGAAGGGGTAAATACCTTTTAAAAAGTTGGGCGGCTGATTTTGTAAAGCTGTCGGCCATCTGTCTTTTACCTCCTACTTTTCTGAAGGGGTAAATTCCTATATTCTTGAAAATGAAGATATGCTTGGGCCATTCCCTGTGGGTCCATCATGTCTCCATTATCTTCTGCTGATGATAAAGTTGTATCCAGTAGTTCTTGAACTTCTGCTGGGTCAATATCATCAATATTTCTGAGAGCTTTGAGGAGCTTCTTTTTTAATTCTGCTTTGGACTCGGTTGATCCTGTCCTGCTGCTGGATGGTTTTGGACTCTTGATTTTTAAATTCTTAGATTCCGGTGTCCATCCTTTCGTTTTAATGGTTTTGACTAAGTACTTAATCCTTGATATTTCAGCTTTGTCAAATGACCAACTGATGATGTAAGAAATTCTTTTTCTTATGTAGTATTGACATAATTTGATATGTTCCGGCAGGGTGGAAATTTCCTGTTCCTTCTGGAATTTTTCATAATGAATTTTAAAACTGTGAGGCATTGTCACCTCATTTCCTCCAAATCTTTCCCACCAAGTGTAAAACCATCTAGGAATTATGGATTTAGACATCTGTTCGCTGTATTTTACGAACCACGTGTGAGTAATGGGTCGCACATACCGAAAGTTATACCATGCGCATTCATAGTCATAGTAATTATAGGTTTGAGGCCTATGTTGTTTTGACAATACGATTGGAGTATGTAGATGATCAACTTTCCAATCGAAGGGGCTGATAATTTTATTTATGGTGAACTTTGAATACGCAATACCTTCTTGGCCATGCTTAGTACCCAAAGTATGTTCAAATGTTACTGATCCTGTGTCAGTTAAGATGAATTCACAATATCTCCTAGTCTTGATAGGATCATTGGTCTCAATATAATCAAAATTAGTAAAGCAAGGTGGGAGTAAATCCTCAACCTTCCAACTTTCATAATTTTTGTCCAAATGTCAGTATAGGAAGCATTGCTTTGTTAACGATCTTGAACTCTTCTGGAGTTACCTGTTTTTCTTCCTTCTTTGAGGGAGTTTTGGGATCAACTGCCTGGGCGAAAGACTCTGGGTCTTCATTTCATAACAATCGGTGGTTTGGACTTTTCCTTTACCTGTTGAGGAACTGGTACAGGCTTGTGTCCTTTGAAATGGGGATGATGGTTCTATTTGAGGAATAGAACCAAGGATAGTCAATTTTTTATTTTGAATTGGAAATGTGGGCCTCATGGGCCTGGGTAGGTTTGGGTATTCAGCTAAGGCGGAATACCTGTTTTCATTTGTTTTTTTATCTGGTTTTTTCTGGAAAGGGGAGTTTGGGGCTCCTGGCCTCATGGTGTCCCTGTAAAAGTTCCCTTGTAAGAAAATCTGGTAAAGCTATTTTATTAAGGGTTATGTTTCCTACTTTTAAAGTAATAGGAACATGCCAGCTTTGTGATTTGACTATTGCCACAGTTTTTCCTGTGTTATTATTAACAGTTGCTTCTATGACTTCATCATTTTCTTACAAGGGAACTTTTACAGGGACACCATGAGGCCAGGAGCCCCAAACTCCCCTTTCCAGAAAAAACCAGATAAAAAACCAAATGAAAACAGGTATTCCGCCTTAGCTGAATACCCAAACCTACCCAGGACCATGAGGCCCACATTTCCAATTCAAAATAAAAAATTGACTATCCTTGGTTCTATTCCTCAAATAGAACCATCATCCCCATTTCAAAGGACACAAGCCTCTACCAGTTCCTCAACAGGTAAAGGAAAAGTCCAAACCACCGATTGTTATGAAATGAAGACCAGAGTCTTTCGCCCAGGTAGTTGATCCCAAAACTCCCTCAAAGAAGAAAGAAAAACAGGTAACTCCAGAAGAGTTCAAGATCGTTAACAAAGCAATGCTTCCTATACTGGCATTTGGACAAAAATTATGAAAGTTGAAAGGTTGAGGATTTACTCCCACCTTGCTTTACTAATTTTGATTATATTGAGACCAATGATCCTATCAAGACTAGGAGATATTGTGAATTCATCTTAACTGACACAGGATCAGTAACATTTGAACATACTTTGGGTACTAAGCATGGCCAAGAAGGTATTGCGTATTCAAAGTTCACCATAAATAAAATTATCAGCCCCTTCAATTGGAAAGTTGATCATCTACATACTCCAATCGTATTATCAAAACAACATAGGCCTCAGACCTATAATTACTATGACTATGAATGGGCATGGTATAACTTTCTGTATGTGCGACCCATTACTCACACGTGGTTCGTAAAATACAGCGAACAGATGTCTAAATCCATAATTCCTAGATGGTTTTACACTTGGTGGGAAAGATTTGGAGGAAATGAGGCGACAATGCCACACAGTTTTAAAATTCATTATGAAAAATTCCAGAAGGAACAGGAAATTTCCACCCTGCCGGAACATATCAAATTATGTCAATACTACATAAGAAAAAGAATTTCTTACATCATCAGTTGGTCATTTGACAAAGCTGAAATATCAAGGATTAAGTACTTAGTCAAAACCATTAAAACGAAAGGATGGACACCGGAATCTAAGAATTTAAAAATCAAGAGTCCAAAACCATCCAGCAGCAGGACAGGATCAACCGAGTCCAAAGCAGAATTAAAAAAGAAGCTCCTCAAAGCTCTCAGAAATATTGATGATACTGACCCAGCAGAAGTTCAAGAACTACTGGATACAACTCCATCATCAGCAGAAGATAATGGAGACATGATGGACCCACAGGGAATGGCCCAAGCATATCTTCATTTTCAAGAATATAGGAATTTACCCCTTCAGAAAAGTAGGAGGTAAAAGACAGATGGCCGACAGCTTTACAAAAGCAGCCGCCCAACTTTTTAAAAGGTATTTACCCCTTCGGAAAAGCAGGAGGAAAAAGCAGATGGCCGACAACTTTACAAAAGTAGCCGCCCAAATTTTTAAAAGAAGGCATCTTTAAAGATAGCCGTCCACTTGTAATCATCCAAGAGATGTTAATTATTTCTGTGGTCTATATAAGACTCTCAAGTTGTAAATGTGAAGGCATTCGAAATTCAACCAACTTCGAAATAGCCTTTTCCCTTCCCTCTCTGTAAAATTTCCATGTACTCTTTCAATGTTTGAATAAAAGTCTTCAAGCTTTTGTAAGTATTTTCTCTTTAATTCCGCACCGTAGTTAAGGGCCGTGAGACTACTTCTGATTTGTTGGAAATAGGAATAGTGAACTTTGAAGTGATTGTGGGGATAGACTGGCTTTCTAAGTGTTATGCAATACTAGGTTGCCGATTAAAAATAGTTAGGCTTATATTTCTAGATGAACCCGTAATGATTCGAAGAGTAATATCATTAAATCTCGAGGTAGACTACATGTGTAAATCCCTTATTCCATGCTTAGGCTTGTCTGGTGTAGTTCTGGGAGTCTCTGTGAGGACCATATGTTTATTGTTAGAGTATTATATGAGTTTTTTTTTAGATAGCTTGCAATACAAAGGAACACTAGCGAGAATTTTGAAGAATTGAGGTTTAGTGAAAATCTTAGGCCATAACTTTCATTCGAGGACGAGTGATCCTTAGGGGGAGATAATGTAACATCTCGTAAACCCGAGTTAGGTGTGTATGTGTAAAAACTAGTATTAAGATGATACTATGGATATATTAATCCATTCGGGATGAATTTGAGTGATGAGCAGTCGTTTTAAAGTCAAACCAAATAGTGAAGTTCGTAAGAGTTCTCAAACTCGTCTAAATTGCGGTAGGTCTGACTTCTAAGAAAGGTTTCGTCAAAATACGTTGTGAATTTGGGAAAACTTCTTCATAAAAGTTGTAGGTATTTGAAATGCCTTTCTAACGGTAGGTCGCTCAGCTCCAACGGAGCTCTGTGCTAGGAGTTATGCCTATTTTACTGAACATCATTAGTACAGTGTAAAAATTAGGTGTGCGCAGCGCCCTGGGCGTTTCCTTGGGCAACGCCCCAGGCCAAATTTTTAGGAAATTCAAAATTTTGACACCGCCAAAATAGATACACTGTGAGCATCGCCCTGGGCGACGCCCCAGGAGACGCACCAGGCCATTTTATGCCTGAAGCGATTTTTCTCGAATTTTATTAAAGCCTAACTTCGTTATATTCATTCCCACTTCATTTTGGCCGACGTTTTGAGAGGAAACAACCTTAGGTTTCCCCAAAATATATAAGGTAAGTTCTTGATCAATTCCCATCATTACTTCATCAATCTAATATCAAATTAACCTTAGTTCATCTCTCCAAATACTAGATTCTTGAAAACTCTAGAGAGGAGAAGAATGGGCATGTTGAACTTGGTCTAAAAGGTATGAACTTTGGTTTCCCTGATTTGATTAATAACTTTTAGTCTAGTATGGATTATACTACTCGATTGGAATCCACTAATGATTCACATGAGGTTCAAGAACATGTTTGTAGGCTTAGAAAGCCCTAGTTTTCAAAACATAAAGAAAGTTCGTAGAAACGAATAAAGCTTTAAGCTTTCTCATCTAAATCCATTGTAGATTGATTGTTGAACCTTGGGAATTCCGTTTTGCTAGCTTTTAGCGGGATTTGAGGTATGTCTCTTTTTGAACATACTCTTTTGAAACGATTTGTGTGATTTGGTTATGGTTTGTGTGCGTGATGGACAAGCCCATATTAAACCTTGTTTGTACTATATTATATATATGTATTCATGATTTCTTTCCTCGATAAGTGATGATTAAATATTGAGATATAAAGCTTTGGTATTTGAATTTGAATTACCCTTTAGGGATGTTTAAACTTGATATTTGGAAAGCTTGATTATCTCATGTAAATGCTCTATAAATGGATTGTGTTGAATGTGAAACTTGTTTAAAGAAGTGAGTCTGTTTTCTAAAACTGAAATGAATTGATGTACCCTTATAATGGGAAGATGAACATAATCCATGAGGAATAATTTGGCTATCATGATATGACTTGGGATTCGACTTCTATGCCATGATTGATGATTCCGCTAATATGCTATGAATTGTATCTTGTTTATGTTTGGCCTAGCTACTCGGGAGGAAGGGTAGTCACTATGGATCCTAGTGGGGTTTGCCTAGCCATTCGAGAGGAAGAGTGGCCATCGAGGGTCGATAGCCCCGATGTGGTTCATGCCTAGGCATTCAGGAGGAAGAGTGGTCATCGAGGGTTCATAACCCTGATGTGGTTTTGCCTAGCTATAGAGGAAGGATATCCTTCGAGGGAGACAACCCTGATGTGGTGCTGCTAAGTTAGTTTAGGGAACTTTAAATGGTCATCCCTTCGTTATATTGATTTGGGCCTGTATTGACATGTGTTTCTTTGATTTGTTGTGAGTGGCTTGATGATAATTAACTTGTTCGCTTGTGAGGGGCTTGTTGATGATATTGATCTCGAATTGAAAAGGCTCAAATGGTAATAAATGAGTATACTGAATCGGAAAAGATATATACTTGTCTTGATGGTGTTCTATTGATGATTTTTAGTTGTACGATTAATCTTGTCTTTGATTTCAGATTATTCTATTGGAACAGTTTTCACTAATCATTATTGTATTATTTTGTTATATTACTTATTGTCCCCGACACACTCACTGAGTACTCAGTACTCAGGCATACCATTGTTGTTTTTTATGGTATGTTAGGTAACGAAAAAGAGCAGGTACAGACAGATCTCGCGGATTAGGAGTACTTGCTACTTTCTAGACTTTTGGTGAGCCCACATCTTCATTCGTGGGACACCCTCTATTTTACTTATTGCTTTTAGTTTTCGGGCTGCGTCCTGAAGTTAGAATATTATTTATGTCTCGTACAAGCTCCATAGATAGTTGTCCAAATTGTGGGTAGATTGTCGAAGTCTCGTATGAGTTGTTGGGTGTTTTTCCACGTTTATGACTATTTATTTATATTAGACTTCCGCTGGTTTTATTTCATGATTGTGATCACGATTTATTTAGTAATTTATAACTTATTTAATTAAATAATAAAATATTACTAAAAAGGGACTTGTTGTTATTAATGCATAAGGTGCTTCCGGCATTGTTCATAGCACCGGATGCCTGTTATGTCCTGAGTGGGTTTCGGGGCGTGACAGTTATTCTCTGTTTACTATCAGCTCACTTTTCCTTAACTTGGATAAAATCTGTGTTAAGTATTTTCAAAACAATTGGTATTCTCTGGTTTTTATTTAGATCAAGATTAATTTACTAAATTGATAAGGGTTAGGGAGTGTTTAAACACAACAACAATTGTGATATTTAGCTACGAAGTTATTCTGACTGTACACGTCTGTCTACGAGCCTCTAGATAAGATACATGTCTTCATAAGGAGGGTCCGGTTCTACCGTGCCCAAATATGTACACAAAAGTAGTACCGATAAACTGAAGCTCCGGAACAACTGGAGCGCTCTCAATGTGCCGCTGGTGGAGCTCCTAGGGATCAGACGCGTTTACCTGTTTACCTGCGGGCATGAACGCAGCGTCCACGAGAAGGGACGTTAGTACGAGCAATGTACTGAGTATGTAACGCATGGGTAATAACATATTAATGGATACAAAGCATGAATAGTACATGACGGAAATATGGAGCATATCATGAGATAAAAGAGTAACCTGTACATTTGAGTGCCTTTTAGGCGGGTACCATGCATGCTTAGTGCTGCGGAACGTGCAGCCCGATCCACATATATACATATATCCATAGTAATGCTTTCTTTGAAAAACATTTCTTGTTCATGTATACAGAAAATAGAACATATCATATTGCCGAGGAACGTCGGCTCCGATCCATTTAGCCACATATATCCCGCGTCCGGGCATCCCGCGTCCTGGATGGTATCATGTCATATAATATCAACTGATCAGGTGGATACGCGTCTATAGCGCTCTGGCTCTCTTTCCCATATACATATACATGTATCATGTTCATGTATCATGTACATATATCATGTTCATGTATCATCTACACATATCATATAAGCAGCATGCAGGAGAGCCCAAGAAAAGTTATATCTCTATCGAAGTGACGTAAGGTCGGTAACCTCCGATTACGTTATGAAACAATCATGATCGTCATGTCTCACCTTGAAGGAAAAATTATTATAAGGTGAGACTATCAATGAAAAATAACCTCAAGAGGAAAACATAGAATAAGGTCATAAATCTCATAAGATGTCCATTCATATACTTTGGAATCTTTAAAAAAAAAAAATAGCCATCATCCATGAATAAATTGAGAAATCAAGAAATAGCTCAACATTCTTATATCGTCATTAAAATCGTAACCTTGGAACCTTTAAACACAGAATCATCATCATCATAATCATCATAGGCAAATTTTCTCGTCTTTGACATCATCGTTGTCATTGTAAAACATGTCCACCATTGTTGTCATAAAGGCTTACGGAGTCATAAACGGAAAGGGAAGTCTAAAGAGGGATTGTTAGTGATATTGCTGTTCAGCCTTCCAGGTAGGTTTCGATTTACCCTATGGTGAGACTTTGTTTAGTGAAGCATATGTTTAGACAATATTGTTAGAGAAAGCATGTAAGCCTTCGAGTATGAAGTTGGGTTGGATGTTGTCCTAGGTTGGGCCCTGTTGTGTGATTGGGGCTAGCCACTCTGTTATGTTGTCACTTATCCTGTTCTATTGTTGTTGGCTTGATGCCACATGGAGATAGTAGATATTGGAGACTATTGATATATCTTGACCATGATATTGTAGTATCTCACTTGTTGTCGTTTGATATGAAGATAGTGTTCTATTATAGCTTATTGTGTAGCCTTTTCATGATATTGATGGTGTGCGTGTCACGACCCGACTAGGGACCATGACGGGTACCTGGAGCTGACTACCGAGCATCATTAGACTATTCATCATACTCAGTCTGAACATATATAAACCCCAAAACCATACATAGATATACATAAGCCCGTACGGCCACAAAAATGATATACAAAAATGTACACTTACATTATCATGGGACACAATTTACCCACACGTACATATCTACGAGCCGCTACTAGATTAATAGACATAAGGACGGGACAGGACCCCGTCGTGCCCAAATATGTACACAAAACAATAAATCAAATAGCATATCCTGAATAATGGAGTGCTCCTATCAATCTGTTGATCCGCTCCTATGAATCTGGGTCACCTCCCTGCCTACCTGTGAGCATGAACACAGCATCCAAAAATAAAGGACGTCAATACGAATATTGTACTGAGTATGTAAGACATAAACAACAATAATACATCGGTGAAATAAGGAGACATCAAGTATGGAGCAACCTGTAACTGACTGCCATTTAAGATTGGATAATGCATGCTAACTTACTTCATAAACATCATCATATCATGTATGTATATATATATATATATATATGTATAAGCTACCCGACCATATAGGTACGGTGTAATCATCATGAGTCCGCGTCCAGGCCTCCCGCGTCCGGAGTAAACATCCCATGCCGCCCACTAGATGAATGGTGTTTTCAGACCATATTTAGACTCCTTTGTGATCATCTTTATTGATGATATTCTGATTTACTCTCGGAGTAGAGAGAAGCATGAGAAGTATTTGAGGATTGCACTTGAGTTTTTGAAGGAAAAGCAACTCTATGCTAGGTTTTTCAAGAGTGAGTTCTGGCATAGTTCTGTGGTGTTTTTGGGACTTGTGGTGTCCAAGGATGGTATTATGGTGGTGTCACGACCCAACCGGAGGGCCATGACGTGCACCCGGTGCTAACCCACCCGGGTACCTCTTATCGTACTCTTATATTCACATCTAGGTGAGCCACATGGCTTACTCATAATTTATATGCATCAATAGTGCTAATCTCGTTGGGAAACAACACATTCATAACATCATTAACAACTATGTTCATATCAATGTACATGAGTCGACGAGGCTATCAAAATGATATACAAAGTATAAGCCAACAAGGCTAAGGACATCTAATCATACACAACTGTCCACGAGCCTCTAAGACAGGACCCCGCCATGCCCATAGGTATGTACACAAAAGAATAATACCAAAACTTATAGCTCTGGATGAAATGAAGCTCCTCTATGTAGTCCCTGAATAAGAAATCTACAGATCAAGCCTGTCTCCCTGTCTGCCTGCGGGCATGACGCAGCGTCCACAAATAAAAGGACGTCAGTATGAATAATGTACTGAGTATGTAAACCAGAATCAACATCATAATAGGAGCATAAGTGTTACACCTCGAAAAATTTTCCGTTGGTACGCAAGTAAATGAACTAATGATGTGTGCGAGGAGTGCGAGTGTATAATGTTTCATGGGAAATGTAAGTGAAGGGATGTGGATGATTAGAATGAAAAGTCGAGAAATGAGAAAAATTGAAAGTTGGCAAAACTGCCCAGTGGTCGTATATTGCAAAATACGGACCGTAAAGTGCAACACGGTCCGTAAACTGGCAGTCGTAAACTGCCATGCAAAAGCATCAGCCTTCTGCCAGTGGTCGTATAGTGCAAAATACGGACCGTAAAGTGCATTACGGTCCGTAAACTTGAAGTCGTAAACAGGCATGTCCAACTTCAACTTTCTGCCAGTTGAGGAAGAGGTATAATACGACCTGGTGGACGGACCGTAAAGTGATTTACGGCCCGTAAACCATGGTCGTAAATCACCATGCATGCAGGCCAAAGTCTCTGGTCCTGCTTAAGCTTAAAGATGACCACGAGGGACGGTCCGTAAAGTGGAATACGGACCGTAAACCTCAATGGATGACCACTGTTCACCCAGCACAGATTTTCCAATTCATTAAATATGAGGATCAAGACTTATTTTATTTCATTACTACATTGCACCACTTCTCTCTAAAACTTCTCTCTACATTTATTATATGAGTTTTCAAGGATTATAAGCCATCAATAACATTAAGACAAGTGAATCAAGGATAAGGGAATCATCAAGGATCATCCAAGTCAAGAAATTCAAATGGAGAAAAACTAGGGTTTTGCTCAAAGAGGAGTATTATCAACCAAAGCTTGTTCCTACAACTTCTAAGGTAAGATTCATGATTTTTACAAGATGTTTAAGGTATTGGAGAATTAAAATACATGGATTGTAGAAAATGTGGTCAACTAGGTCATGAATGATGAATAGTGACATTTTGAGAAATAGTTTGAATTGAGTTATGAATGTTGTTGTGTTGTGATATGAATGTGTTATAAATGGTATTAAGATCATGAACTAAACACTTTAGACGAATGGACGAAGTTGGCTGTTATGACCATGAATGTGGGTGAATTAGAGGCAAATTGAGGAATCTAAATAATGTGGATAGTGTGAATGAC